>NW_015387612.1:222900-239247 GCF_001527695.2 Protobothrops mucrosquamatus
AAAACAGCAGAATGGATTGACTTATTTAACCTTGGGTTGTAACAGACTATATTCATCGTATGCTTACTGCTTTGATGATTCTGCATCACTATACTACCGGCAGCTACACAAAGCTTAGTATCTCAATCAATAGCTACATCCTGCTTTATTGCATTATGGAGGCCTGAAAATCTTTGGCTCATGGCAGAAGTGTTACATCTGGCATTGAAAAACAGAGATCAAACAAGTTGTGTTCATCCTTTCTTAAGAGAGTAATATTTGGAAATGGTTACAACTGTTCTGTATACTAATATCAGGCTATAGAAACATATGATATTAGAGGGGAATTGGCAGAACACCCCCACTCTCAGTATTTCTTATTCTTTGGTTGAAAAGGCTTGCTGAGTGGCTACTCCTACACCAGGGTCTCCTTTAATTGAATGACTTGGTTCATTCATCATAAAGCTGCTTATTGAGCATTATTCCTTGTCTCTCCAATCTTGATTTTGGTCCATATTAAACAGACTGTGGTAGAAGTGTAGGATGGTGCATAGTAAAAAATTCCATCTGACAGAACAATTATGTAAACATTTCTGCTTCTGCTTGGAACTTTGAACAGAACAAACAAGCCTTGAAAGAAACACTGCTTTCAGAAAGCAATAGATCAATTCCATGTAAAAGACTTTTCTTGTTTCATGGGCAGGAAGCTTTTAAGTTTACAGAAATGGAGAAGTTTAAAGCCAAGAAACAGTTTATATAGACTTTGGCAATATAATGTATATTCATCCCACATGACAATGTGGGCTAACATTCTACGCAGAATCTAGCATTTCAAAATGAAAAAAAAAACCCTTTCCTATTATTGAAGACAACTGTTTTTCAATGTATGTTTTGTATAGTCTGTGGCTTATTGTACATGTCACTTGCATTTGTACAAATTTCACATTAAAACAATTTTGACACATCTGCCATTATTATTATTATTATTATTATTATTATTATTATTATTATTATTATTATTATTATTATTATTATTATTATTATTATTATATTAAATTTATTGAATTTATTTGCCTCCCATCTTGTTTTGAGGAGACACTGGGAGGCTTACAGCATAAAAACATTAAAACAATCAGAGATAAATATTCCTAACAAAATAAAATGAAAGTAAAATCATAGTACCAAGATGGGAAAGGATGCGGTCAGATGGGGGGGAGGGAGGTAGGATTGGCTCTTAATTAGCAATAACACTTAGACTTATATACCCCTTCACAGTGCTTTACAGCCCTGTGTAAGCAGTTTACAGAGTCAGCATATTGCCCCCAACAATCTGGGTCCTATTTTACTGACCTCAGAAGGATGAAAGGCTGAGTCAATCTTGAGCTGGTGAGAATCAAACTGCCGAACTACTGGCAGCCGGCAGTCAGCAGACTTAGCCTGCAATACTGCATTCTAATCACTGCGCCACCATAGGTTTAATTAATCAACCACCTCTAGTGTGATACTCCCCCATTGGGACCCCAAGCCATCTGGCAGACAGGTCTCAAGGCTCTTGCAGACGGTCAGAAGGATGGGACCCAATCTTGCCTCAGGGAGTAAGATGTTCCAAAGGGCAGGGGCCATGGCAGGGAAGGCTCTTCGCCTGGACCCCCAGCCAAAATTCTTTGATCGACAGAATCTGCAGTATCCTCTCCCTGCCAGCACAGGTGTGGCAGGCCAGTCCAATTGGGTTGAGACGGTTTTTCAAATAACCTGGACTCATGCCATGCTGGACTTTAAAGGTAAACCAACCGAATTGCATTCGGAAGCAAATTGGCAACTAGTGCAGCTCACAGGCCAGTGATATAATATGGGTAACTCTAGGGGCCCTAAGAACTGCCCACACCGCCACATTCTGCAACAACTGTAGCCTCCAAATGCTTTTCAAGAATAGCTCCATGTAAAGCTCATTGCAGTAGTTCAAACATACGATGACTAGGGCTTGAGTAATTGAGCACAGGGACTCCTGATCCAGGAAAGGTTGTAACTGGCCCATAAAATGAAGTTTTGCAAAGGGTCTCCTAGCTACACCTGCCACTTGCTCTTTGAGCAGGAGCTGTCAGTCCAGGAGAACCCCCAAGTTGTGGACCAAATCTGTCTGGGGTAATGCCACCCTATCCAGAATCAAGAATGTCAAAGCCCTGGTTCTTGAAGCTCCATGACCCAAATCCACTTGGCCTTGCCAGGATTTCAGCTTCATTCAAGCCCCCACAGCTTCCAGGAATCATAAGAAAGGCAGCCATAGCATTTCGTGGATCACTGCAGTGGAGATATAAAGTTGAGTATCATCAGAATACTGATGATATCTCAACCCATGGTAGTGAATGATCTCACACAGAGGCTTCAAGTAGATGTTAAAAAGAAGTGGAGAGAGTACCAAGTCCTGTGGCACACCACAAAGAAGTGGTCATGAGTTGGATCTCTCACTCCTGATTGGGACCAGCCTTGGAGAAAGGAATCCAACCAGTGCAAAATTGCACCACCCTCCCTGAAACCCTGAGGCTGTCCCAAAAGGATACCATGGTCAATGGTATTGGAAGATCACTGAGTGGTCAAGGAGAGCAAGTATGGTTGCACAGGGATCATTAAGTGTGACCAATGCCATTTCTCACCGATAACCAGGCCTGAATCTCACTGAAAGAGGTCCAGGTAATCCGTTTCATTCATCCCTCTGAAGCTGCCAAGCAACCTTTCCTAAAAAGGGAAGATGAGAAATTGGATAAAAGTTGTCCATGCAGGTGAAATCCAATGACAGGTTTTTTTAAGGAAGGTGCTAACTAGGGCCTTCTTAAAGGACTTCACTAATATCCCCTCCTGCAGTAGAGAGTTTATCTCTTCTTACATCCACCTGCTAGTTATCATCCTGGAGGCTTTCATCAACCAGGTGGGGCAAGGATCTAATTGGCTGATGGCTCAACTGAGAGCACTGAGGACCCTGTCCACTTCCTCATGTCCAACAGGATCGAACTGTTTCCAGATAACCAGGCAAGACCTTTCCCTGGGCATCTCACATGGACTTGCTCCATATATGGGTTCAAACTGAGAACGAATGCAAGAGACTTTGTCTGTCAGATGTTGAACAAATTTCTCTGCATGGTCCTGAAGATGATCACCTGAACCCCCCTGTCCCAAGAGGGACTGAGTGACCTGGAACAGGACTGCCAGATGACACTCTGTGAACACAATAAGGGCAGAGAAATTGCTGTTTTGCTGGTCTTACAACCCAAGATAGCTTTAATAATAGCCCTAAGTTGTGTCCAGTTGGCCTTATTCTTCGGTTTCGTCCAGCGGAGCTCTAGGCATCTCTTAAATCCTTTTCAGAACACAGTTTCTCCATGAAACACGGAAGAGTCTGGAGTGATGGGTCAAGAGAGGCTACATAGCCATGATCCGGTTGTTTGGTTCCAGGATGTTACCAAGCCTTCAACAGGACTGTGGATCAAAGCCCCTGGGACGTCTCCCAGCTCCCTTTGATCCAACAGTCGCTGGGGATGGACTGCTCAAATGAGACTGGCAGCCCTGCAGAGTGGGGCTGCATAAGAAAATCTCAAGAATACCAGTGCATACCAGATCTGTCCATGTCAGGAAGGATAATGTTAGATCTTCAACAGGTCACATTGCTCTAAAAAAGAGATCATGTCTGGTGCATGACAATTGTTCTGAGTCAGGCCAGAGATGATATAGATAGACCAATGGCCGCTATGGTGGCCATGAACTCCTGAGCTACTACCAAGGTAAAGTACAAAGATGGCAGGTTAAAGTCCCTTAGGATCATAAATCTGGGGAACTCGGGCTTTATACTAAAGCCAGTCCTATAAAATCAGCAATTCATGCTTTATTTATTCATTTATTGAATTTTTAATTCTGCCTTTATTACTTTATAAGCAACTCAAGGCATTGAACTTACCTAATTTTCCTTTCTTTTCCTATGTTCTCCATAACCACACCCGTTACGTGGGTTAGACTAAGAGAGTCACCCAGATGGCTTTCATGCCTAAGGATGGACTAGAACTCAGTCTTCTAGGCCAGCACCTTAACCATTACACTAAAAGTTTTGAGCAGAGATGTCTTCAGAAGAAGGGGACAAATATAATGCAGGATTAAATGGAAGTGTTGGTGTGCATTTAATCAGTGGACACAGGCTCCTGCTGGACGGGGCTGCTGTTGGTGCTGCCGCCATGAGGCAAGGCAGGTGTCGAGGCGTGGGAGGCCTGGCTGTGGGGGCCCTGTGGTAAGCGAGTATTGGGCGCATAGGGCAGGTCCTTCCCCCCCACCCCTGCCCTAGCTTGATTTTTACACATGCGCCTCCCCCCACCTTGTATAACCAGATGCTGGGATGGAGTGGGTGGGGTCTTAATTAGGGCTTATTTTTTGGGGGGGGGTAGGGCTTATATTAGGTGCACATGTAAAAATCAAGCTAGGGCTTACTTTCAGGATAGGTCTAATTTTCAGGGAAACACGGTAATGACACTTTAACCCTTCCCTCTGGCTCAGCATGGTCATCTCCTACAAGATCATCCTTTGTGTTTCACAGCAGTATCATTCGGGTACTACCAGTTGGTCACAGAATCCTTCAGAGTTTTGAATACTGTAATGAGAATTCTGATATATTGCTGTTTTTCACATTATCGGAAGAATAATATTATGATTGAAACAATATAAATGGAAGTTGGTTTAATGATCATATGGGATTGCCAACTTCCATTCCTACTGAATGGTATGTCACAGGATATTCATTAACATTCTAGTTACTGAAGGAATAAAGACTCAAAAGAAGTCTAACATTGCTGAGGGACAAGAAAATGGTCCACCTGACTATTGTAATGATAGAGAAGCCAAGGTCAGAAAGAGATTCAAGAATATAAGAACTCTACTGGTGAAGAACTCTAGGGAACAGAAAGAATGTAAAAAAGGAGGGGGCAAGCAAGAGTTCACTATAATGCTTGAACAATCCAACCAGTTCTTTTTAGCTGATGGCATTTAGGCTTCCTCTAAAAGGGGTGGATAATTTTGGAGACAAAGTTATATTTTCTTGAAGGACAGGTCTGGCCTGATTTCAAGCTGACTGAGAAAGAGTGAAAGAGTTTATAATGTATCATATTAACTTTGAAATTTACAAAGTAACATCCTGCTATAAAGCCAGAGAAAGACAAAGAAAGAGGGGGGCACAGAGAGAAATACAAATACATCATTCTTTCTGTTAATTTTATTTTGCTTAAACTGAATCCTTTTCAGTGTATACCTATATTGTAGTTGTTGATAAATATCATGATCAACTGTTTGTGATGCTGACACATTTACATCTATTTATAAAATATCCACCTTTTTCAAATGATGAGTAAAATAGCTAAATTATAGGCAGCCTTAACCATATCTTCCTTCACTTTAAATTCACACATATATAATCTCTTCATATACATATTGTAAAGAAGGAAGATCCAAAATACATATACAAAATATACATAAAGAAGGAAGATCCAAACAATTGGAAGGAAGAATGAAAAGGAACTGAAATCAAAATTAGATAACAAATGAATAATGAAATAAATAATTCTTGCAGAAGGTCCTCTACTGAATTTACTCAGGAATTGGTAAGAATATATGTAAACAAATGCTTGATTAAATCACTTGGTCCTAAAGCATGAAAGATCTTTACAAGCCCAAGCAGGAACTTTGAACAGACTAGGAACTGGTTCAACTGGCATAGCAGCATCCTAAAACGGTCATGACACCATTCTTATCCAGTAATTTAGCCACTGCAATAGGGAAATAATTGTAATTTCCAATCAGTCCTCCAGCATTCTTGTCCTTTTTTAGGTTTCAGCTGATGAAAGAGTGTATCTACAGTATATGTGCATGATATACAATGAAGTAGCAGTCTAGTTGTCAAATAGTCTTCTAGCAAAATAATACTGAGAGACAAACCACATCTGCTTGTTATGAAAGACAACATTTGGGAAAAAGCTTGTTTAAATGTCTTTTCTGTCTTTAAAGTCAGTCAACCCAAATGCACTTGTTCTCAATTCTACAGCCACATTTTCTCTCTGTGTATTTAATGAAGTGAAAATCCATTAATGCTTAAAATAGTAAGGATTACTTCACTTGATTCATTGCTTTTGGCTTCTAGCTATATGTAAAATTAGTATCCACAAATCTATAAAGCAGACAAAATT
The DNA here is from genome assembly GCF_001527695.2 of Protobothrops mucrosquamatus. Lineage (NCBI taxonomy): Eukaryota > Metazoa > Chordata > Lepidosauria > Squamata > Viperidae > Protobothrops > Protobothrops mucrosquamatus. The sequence goes on from NW_015387612.1 coordinate 229,092, forward strand.
TCAATTTATCTAATGCTGATACTGAGATTCTGATTACAAAGTTTTTTTTTTGTAAATTCTACTGTGTAAGATATCCTCTACATCCTGAGTTCATTACCCCTGTGTTAGAAATGGAAGGCTATTGCTTCACTGCAGAATCTCGTATTACCTCAGCAACATTACAATGGAAGTGGGCTTTCACTCAACTGAAAGGTTTGATTCAAAGGCCCTTTATGGAAACAGGGCTGATGGTTATGAAATCCAAAAAAAGGTATGAGTAGTGAACCATCCTGTGAGCTTCATTCATCAGTGAAGGATGATTAATAAAACATATTGTGTATTTATTATAGGGCAAGCAACGTTTCAGGGTGGAGAATGTACAGCCTCAAAATGTGAGTTCAGTGATGTTCTAACTTTATCTGAGTGATATGGATAGACATTGTTACTTTTTTGTATTGTAGAAGGCCTTAAATCTTTCCAAGAGACACATTCCCTTTTATTTTACCTTCCATAATACGCCTTTATTCTGGTATTTTTAATCGGTTATCAATGAGTAGGCAGGATTTGTAATTAAGAGGGGTACTAATTTCTTTCAATATTTCTCTACAACGTCTTGGTTTTTAGGTGCTTTAAGAAAAGAAATATGTCTTACAATTAATAAAGATAAACTTATCAATTTTTTTATTTTTCTGTTCCACTTATATGCAAATATATTTTTCTCATGCAATAACTTTAGAAAGCATGTAATTTTCCATCTTTCTTAAAGTCTCTGAAATTGTTCAATGCATGTGTCTTATATATGACTATTTTCAAGAAGTAGATGAAATCATACCACTGTTCAAAAAAATAAATCCTTTCTCTTCTGTTTCTCTAATCATTTCAATTTATAAATTTTCTTTTCCATAAAGGTCAACATTTAAACTTTCATACCAAAGCTTCAATGAAATTCCTTTCATATTTCCAATGTTGGATTGCCTTACCAGTGTAAATATGGAAAAAAATTACTGCTTGAGTTCCTTAATTTTTATACTGTATGTTAAATATATGCATGAGTCACAACTGTAAAATTAAATGTGCCTTTTTCTTTATATCCTCTCCAACTAAATAACTGTCACATGAAAAAGTGTAATAGATTAGAAGACTGTTCTCCGAAGCACTTTAAGGCATCTTTCCTGATTTTTTGCTAATAAAGAAAACAAGACTTATCTTCCCTAAAACGAAAACCATGTTATTTTCTCAAGTTGAGTCCTTAGGTCCACTTTTCTTGCATCCTATTTTACATGTTTTCTTTCTTGTCTTTTAATAGCAGTCTTTATAAATTACTGTAATAGCTTGAGGATAAGTGTTTACTTTCTGCTCAAAAGGTATTAGGCATCAAAGAGCTTTACTGGTAATGAAAGTATTTATAGAACAAATAGATGACTTTAAAAAAAATAAAATTATGCAGATCACAACTGCTATCAAATTAGGAAGCTTTCAAAGTTTTCAACACCAGCCTAATTTTACCATCAATAAATAAGAGCACCTTCAGCTGTTTCTAAATATACATACTATAGATCCAAAGAACATTTACTTAGAAATACTCTGTTTTATCTGACTTGCTCCCTAATACACCAATTTTCTAATTTCCTTTATGCAAAGTAAGGCAGAAAGTATATTATGTATACATTTCAATTGAAATAGAATAATGATGGCATATTTGATCAGTCACTACCAGACTGAATAGAAATTACTTGACAGAAGGTTTAGAGTGACCTACTACATTCAGGTGGGCAGCAAAGAATTGTTCAAGCATAATAGAAATCATATGCTGTGTAGTTATCAAAAGAAGCAGAATTTCATTTCTCAAAGATTTGTCACCTGTATGCTTGAAGCTTCAGGTTTTAAACATGCCTATGTACACTCTCAATTCCTGAGGTGTTTCTTCTCTAATATGCAATTAAGCAAGACTGAGCAACCATCCTGTTATAAACTTGGTGTAAACTGACTGCAGAGATTATATTTCAACCATTTTTTCCCATTTATGTTTCATAATACTTCTAATAAGGAATTCTAGGAGGGATTTGTTTGTATAAATAGAGAGAGAAAATTATGCGGCAAGAAGGTCACTATATATTATATTGGAGGAAGGTTCTTTCTCATTATTTCTTAGTTCTGTTTGGGTTTTTTTAATTGTCATTTCTGAATTATCTTTAGTACTTTGTTGTTTCCTTCACTGTTTACTTTTTGTATCTTTGTACACTTTTTAAAAAAAATTGGGAGGAAAAACACGTCAAAGAAATTCATAATATCTAATACAACAAAAGAGTTCTGAAATGCACATATAAGCCAAGCTATGTAATAATTTCCATGATGCAATAGTGGTGAATATCTGTAGCTCGGGTGTAGGATGAGGGTGAAGGTTCGTTCTTCGAGCTTGTGGGTTGGTTTCTGAACGTTTTTGTAACTAGGCTAGATAACACAGCCAACCAGTGACAGCACCGACCCTGAACCAATCCATGCAAGTTCCCTCCCAGCAGTTCACCTCCCAATGACCCTGATGTAACCTCCCCATTACAAGACCCATCACAAGACCCTCACTTGGACCCACCGACACCTGAATCCCTTATAAATAGACCACTGACACTGACATCCCCTAAACTCTGCTGAAGATGCAGCCTGGTAACGAAACATTCAGAAACCAAACCACAAGCTTGGAGAACGAACCTTCACCCTCAATTCCCAGGATACCTAACTTCACAGAAAAGATTTTCAGAAGATTTCCAGACAATGATATACATAAGGAACATCCTATTAGAGTTGGAATTCAGTTTTAAGCATGTTTACTCAGAGATAAACTGCATGATTCAGCTGACCTTTAGTTATTCTTAGGCTTGCTGCTTTAGCCATCTCTCATGAATTTTTACAGGAAAGATGCATCAGCAGTATTCCATTAAGAAACATTAAACCAACGCTTCTTTTTTTAAAAAAAAATCTATGAGAACAAGCTCAAAAAGTATCCCTCCCTCTCTCTCTTCCTTCCTTTCTTCCTGTAGTTATAAAAGGGGGTACTGAGAAGGTCTCATTTCTATTATACAGTGTCTGTAGCTGCAGAGGAAAGAGGGAATGGCCTTAAAGGGGAGGAAGAAGAGGCAACAGTCAGACCTACAAGATTCTGTTGCTGCAGCTTTATAGTAAAAGTAGCACTGACCTACACGGCATTGGTTTTCCAGTCTGGTCGCACCTTGAGGGACTGACAACTTCTGGTTATTACTTAGTCTATTCTAACTTTACCTTTTCATTTTGCTCTCTGTACTAAGCAAACACGTCTATTACAAATGTAAATCATCCTCGCTTCCCACTAGTGTCTGTATATATAAACAAGAATACGTACAGGGATGTGGGGGATGTCAAAAAAGTCAAGATGTTAACCACAACTGTGATTTGAGTTTCATCCTTTTTTATATGGGTTGGATTACACCTCTGTGTACAAACCTGTCTTTTACCAGAAGACGGTAGGTAACTGGAAAAAGCACTAAAGTGATGCGCTTGGTTTCCTTTCCCCAGCAAAATGTAGAAGTGGACAACTGATATATTCTCCTTACATCAGGAAAATAAAATGGTTGTTCCCCTTTCGTTTAGCATGAGACTGATGCCCACCTCTATTTAGTTTTCTTCTATGCTCTTATCTTTATAAATAGCTTAGATCTTGTACAGTGACCATTCCAGCCTATTTTAACTTGGTCAAAAATAGTGTAATTATGACTCATTTACTTTGATAGTTGACAATGCAAAAGATCTGCAACCTCATAATAAACGGCAAGGGGCAGAATGAAAAAATGGGACTAAAATTAAATATAAAGAGCAAACTAAGGACAACAGGTATGTCAACCAATCTTAGATTTGACAATGAAGATACTGAAGTAGTGGATAGCTTATGTCTTTTTTGAATCAACCATCAATAAAGAAAAAGCAGTCAAGAAAAACACAAATATAGTAAAGAATAGTAAAGAAATGCAATAATCAGAATAGTAAGTAATGGTATTTCCTGTGAGATTCTAGGGAAGCAAAAAAATTGGACTTTGGAGAAGCAGGATAGAAAGACTGTTGACATTTTTGAAATCTGCTGTTGGAGAAAGCTATGGAAAGCCAAGAAAACAAACAATACATCATCAAATAAATCAAGTCAGAGTTCCCACTCAAGGTACAAATGACCAGATTCCAATTATTATACTTCAGACAAATTATGTGAAGATTTAGCTCTCTAGGAAAGCTCTCTAGAGATTTAGCTCTCTAGGAAAGGCAAAAGGAAAGAGAGGAAGATGACCAACATCAAGGTGGATGGACTACACCATTCTAAAACCAAAAGAGTCAGGTTAGGAACAGATTGTCATGGGCAAAATCTGTGTGATTTCTTAGAGTTGACACTGATCTGATGGCACATAATCCCTTTACCCCTCAGTTGCATCATAACCCAGCTATTGGGAAGCTGGATTAAGGGTCAAGGTAGACCACATTATTTCTGAGAGTGGCTGTCCAAATCTTTAATTTCAGACTTTGGAAGAGATTATGATTTAAGATGTAATTATTCTAAATTCATTTCTCACCAAGCTCTCCCTTCATTGAAAGACTTGGCAACAGCAGTTGGAGAGGTATGTGGGAAAGGAGCAATGGGGAAGCAAATCAGACATTACTGTAAGAGTGTGCAGGCCACATAAGACAATTTTTTAATTGATGCTATGCCAGGGTGAATGTCTTAAGATGTTCTAAATTATATTTTATTACGCCTTGAACATTACTCTCTGCTTTCATCCTAGGAAAGCACAACTCCATATGTTCCCTTTCTCATTTCCTCCCCCGACCATTACAAAGCCACCAGGCTGAAAGAGCATGTGCATTTGATTCCCTCCTTCCTAATGGGCTGTGCCTTTTCCCATCACTGAACATTATTGTCTCTCTAAACCATGTTAGGAAGTAAATTCGAAACATATCAAAGCAAACTGAAAACGAGGAATGTTGGAACCCAAGAGGTTTGCAAGCTGAAAATGTAGCAGAACATAAAAACACTATAGGTAACTGAGCAATATTACATTTATTTCTAAACCTGACACAAATCTAAAAGGCAAGATTATGAAATACAATCCGCTGGGAGATGTACTTGACCCCAGGACCAAATACATATCTCAGTCTGATATATTTTTATAGCCCTTGGAGCAATGGTGAAGGTGAGAACTTCTGACATATTATCTATTAAAACAGACAATTGTAATATTCATTTATATTTAAAGTTTTCAAATTGTGTTCCAATTTTTAAAATTTTGTTAGCTTTGAGTACTTGATATATAAATTAATAAACCCTTATCATTCATTACCAAGTGGAAGGAAACACCTGTAGCAGGAGCTCATTATACATATGTAAATACTAGTATGATTTAGGATCAGTCAAGATTCTAAGTCTTGTACAACTCTCATAAGAATATAGCAAACTTCTCAATAAGATACAGCATGGATCTTTTTATGTTATCCTGCCTTTTTTCTATTTATTTTCATGTTTAAATTTAAAAAGGGAAGCAGGACTATGATTTTCTTCCCTCTTGTTTAATACTAATTGTGGGAGGCTTTGACCATTGGTACACTACTCTAATCAAGATCTGGAGGTCCTTGCTTCCATAATAGCATTTCCTAGGTATACAGGCAGTCCTTGACTTACTACTGTTTGCATTTACAACAGCATTGTGCTCCCACAGTTACGTGACCACATTTTGGGTGCTTGGCAACCTGTTCACATTTACGATTGGTTACCAAGTACTCTGTAATCATGTGGCTGCCATTTGCAATCTTCTCTGCCAACTTCCCAAGAAGGTTGGCTGGGAAGGTTGCAAAAGAAGGGGATGGAGAAGCTTAGTTAGGAGAAACCATAATTAAGCAGCATCTAAACATTTATTGTTCTAATAAATATAAAATACACTAACAGGTTTCTGAATTTTCTTCATTTACCAATTGTTTCATGAAGTTTAGTAGGAACAAAATAGGAATGTTTTGTTTAACAAACATTAAAATGAGTAGTGCTAGTTCTAAATTTTAATTTTGTTAATTTCTTGCAAATGAGGAATTAATTCAAGGTTTGCCTTGAAGGAAAAGGAAAATTAAAAAAAAATCAGTGGAACAGATTTATATATTATATGAAGAATACTTCAATATTACCCTGTTCCCCTTCTTAAAAATTAGCACAGTAACTTGTTGATATTAAATATCAATTTATATTCATTAAGATAACCTTTCTCCAGATGCTGACTCAACTACATTTTTATAAACCTTAAATGACATGGCTAACTGTCAAGATTATGTCCACATCTATCAGATTACTGTTCCTCAAATAAGACTTGATAAAGATAAAAGCCTTGGAAATGTGATTAAAGGACAACAAAGAATTTCCTACTGTCCTTACAAATTCTCAGAAGTGTTCTTCATTCTAAAAAGGCAGATTTGTTTGAAACTCACCATGACAGGCACAAAGTATATCATTAGGGTCACAGCAGAACAGAAATAAATAGTTACTTTTTAAACAAAAGTGTGATGGAAATGGAAAAACATATTACTACATCTAAGGGTAACATAGCAACATATGCTAGAACTACACCAAACTATGAAACTGCAACCTAAAATGGAAGAATAAAAGCATTTAAAAACTAACATAAAAATGACGTCTCAGTTGAGTTGCAGGACCACTGACTCCTAATAATCAAATTCATTACAGAAGTAGAGACTGACCCAATTCAAAACACACTAAAGCTTGCTTTCTTATATATAACCCAATACTGGTATCTTAGAAAAAAATGCACACATTATACCAGGAAAAAAGTTTTAACCCAATCCTGCTGGTAAAAAATGTGCTTTCTTCGTTTTCTCCACCTTGTCTCCTTTTTGTCTAGATAATCTGCTCAGGATCTGCCAGAACTGAGGTTGTGTGTGATATGTGCAGGCAACAGGAAATTTGGCAAAAAGTACTTTCTGGCTTTCTGCCAATGGGAATATTTTAAAGTCTTCTGTTTGGGATGGAGGGATTTTATATTCTGTTGGGATTGCTGAATTGTTAACTCATAGCATCTGAAGCCAACATAAGTGATGGTGATTATGAGAGATCCTTAGAAGGTAGTTAATCAACTACCAGGAAGGCCACTAGATCTCTGCTCTACTTAGAGAATGGTCCTGAGGAAGAAAACCACTGATTCAATCCATTAATAGTTTATTCATTCTTTCTGATAATGGAGGTGAAAATATCATTCAATGAAATAAAAATCAAGAGACAAATAATAGTTCTCCACCTCATCACCACTTACGACAACAAAGATGGAAATGTCAGTAAAAAAAAAAGTTGTCCCTTCCATACACTGTAAATTGGAACTAAAAAGCAAAAATAAAAAAGTAAAAGAGAAAAGAAATAATAAAAACCAAAATAAATAGAAGCTGTTTTCTTAGATCAGGTAGACTGTATCATTTTCTGAAAGTAATTTCTCAATGAGTCTCTTTGGATTTAAATTTACTTCATGAAAAAGCTTAGTCAACAACACAATAATATATGGTAGGGAAGACGTCTCTGTGAATGTAAATGAAAAGGGTTCCCCTCCCAGATAAAAATAAATTAATTCAAGAATTAAACTGACCAAGACTGCCAAGAAAAAATTAACTCAGATACCTCAAATAATAAAAATAGTGAAGAATGGCAGGAGGCCAATAACAGAACTAGAAATCAACCTTGTTGAAGAAGTGGGAGTGGGTGGCAGGATAAAGGAAGTCATTTCCTCTGAACTTTGCCTTCTAATCCCAGAAATATAATGCCACTGTTATATATTATGAGAGCAGAGAAATGCATTTTACACACTTAGATTTGCTGCTGTTGATCAACAATCTCCACCTACTCTCAGAACTCATGATAAGCACTGGCCCAAGTTCATCCTTAGATAGCTCGCAAAAAGGGAGGAGATCACAGAATTGGAAAGGGAATTTAGGTCATAAAGTTCAACTCAGACTTGGTTATTAACTCTTTCCTAACCAATAGTTATGTATTCTCTGCTTCAAAACATCCAGTGAAGGAGAAAACATCCTCTCTCCATCTAACTGTATTATCAGCTGTTCTTATAATGTTCTTTTTTCTAACTTCCAGTGGGAAATCTATTTCTTGTAAATGGCACGTGGCTTTAGGTGTCTGATGAGGGATATCAGTGCCCACCCAATTCATTTGCAAGTAATTCTTGACTTACGACCTGTTGCTTAGAAACCAAAGTTATGGCAGACCAGTTCTGAAGTTCTGAAATTGCCTCCCTGTGCTTTGGACTCTTGGCAACTGGCCTGCATTTACATCATTTGCAGTGCCTCATAGTCCTGTGACCGCAATTTATAACAGTTTTGCCAGAAACAAACATTTACTTCCAGTTTCTGGCAAAACCCATCCCATAGTAACCACTGCGTTTACTTAATGAATGCTGCATTCACTTTATGACCACTGCAAAAAAAAAGTTGTAAAAGCATGTCCGGTCATATGGTGACCTGTTTTACAGTTGAAACTGGGATTCCAGACTCAATTATGGTCATAACTAGAGGACTGTCTGCAATCTCAAAGTTAACTGTGGCCAACTTTTTTCATTTTTAGTCCCCAGTCAGTTTCACTGCTATTGTTTGAACCTATTAGTTTCACTAAATCCTCGTTAGAATGAGGCAACTCAATTCTTCAGATGGAATAAAATGGAATAATTTTTTCCCATGATTTGAAAATTCTATAGCTGTTGATTCAGCCAATTTTGTTTTTGCAGTGAAATCATGGTAGTACTGAACCTTGTGTCACCTCTTAATCAGTTGTTTCTTATTAAATGTAGTCTTATTAAACTTGATTCCACTTTCCAATAAAAATACCCATTGTGGACAATGAATTTGCTTAACAACTGCAGTGTTTGCTTAATGACCATGACCACTTTATTTAACAAGATCTACAAAAAGTTCATAAAATCGGGTGCAGACATGTGGTGATCCACTTAATGACTGACATAACTTATGGCTGTAATTCTGGCCTCAATTACAGTCATACGTTGAGGATTACATGTAATGTTTATTTGGCAAATCCATCTGAACAATTCCATACTGAATCGTACTGATTGCCCATTATCTTCAATGTGTTTACAGCTCAGATGGCCTTAACTACAGAAATTTAAGCTGAAAATATAGAAGTGTGATCCACTGATTTCTGTGAGGATTGCTTTTGAGTAGACACTCATTATATTTTTCTGTAGCTGTTGATGTTCTGTAGTCTGTGCTCCTAGCTTTCTGATGACATTATTTTTCCCCTTTAAAATCAGAATAAAAATATAATGTATCTGATTTTTTTTTAATCATCCAATTGAAAGAGCAGCCCACTACTGAGTGGAATCATATTACTAAGTCCAATGCTATACGTTTTTCTCATACAACTGGAAAATTAATATTAGGCTGTTCTTTTATATTAGAAATTCATTAAATCTAGAAAAGATTCTTGAAAAACTGGAATAATAACTTCAGTATCAACAAGGTGACTTATTTTCTTTTTAAGATTTTAATGCAGGAAACCAACTATGTCAACTGCTAGAGTTGCAAGGTACATTTTTATGGGCAACAGATCCCACTAGCTTCACTATAAGCAGCTTTTGGTAGAACTTTAAATTCTAATTTACAAAGGTGAAAACTTTCAGGATTTGTTTAGTATCTCATCTATTATCTATTAGTCAAACAAGATCATAGTTTTTCCTCAGGCTTTTCCGTCGTACAGAGTGTAATGTAATTTTTTTATTGTAATGGCAAGAAGATAAGCTTTACTTAGACACACACCTTAAATTAATTCAGGTTAACTGAGAACACCCAGCACATTATGTGAACACTTTTTTAAGAATAATTTATTTTTCATTACTTGCTTTTCACAATGAAATGGAGTACTCTTCCATACACATATACCAATTAGTTTTCTGTGACTATATATTATGAATAATGTACACAATAAGCATTTGTTCACAAATTGCTCAAGCAGCAAGCTTCAGTTCAGCAACAGACATCGCCTGGTACCACAATTCAGTCACAGTCTGAGAAATCTATGATGTCAGTTGCTTTAATAAATAAGGCTGACGTGACTGGCATTGGTTTCCAGACAGGAACTGCTTTTGGTTTCCATAGGGAG
>NW_015387613.1:0-37256 GCF_001527695.2 Protobothrops mucrosquamatus
TTCTTTCTTTCTTTCTTTCTTTCTTTCTTTCTTTCTTTCTTTCTTTCTTTCTTTCTTTCTTCACCTTCTCTGCCCTTTCTTCCTTACCTCCCTTCCTCTTGTTACCTGTTTGGTCTGAAATCTTCCCCCTTGGACATAGAATGCAATCATAGCAGCAAAATAATCTTCCTTCAATTTTGGTCTTTCTGTAACCTGGATGGCATTTTTCATTACAGAGTGAAAGAGGCCGTTCCTTTGCAAGAATGAAAAAGATAGTTTGTTATGTAGAAAATTATTTTCAAATGCTGCACTTGTAAAGTTATAGCTATCTATGAATGGATAGCAGTTCTCCATTCTCTGAGAGGAAAACCAGATGTGTGAACATAAAACTGAAAACTGAATAGTCATCTGTCATCAAACATAGAAGATGATGTTTCCCCAGAATACTCTAATGCAGGGGTGTCAAACTCATTTTCACTGAGGGCCGCATCAGCATTGCGGTGGCCCTGGGGATGGTGGGTGGGTGTGGCCAGAGTGGGTGCAGCCTACTGGGTGGGTGTGGTCAGTTCTACATCATTCGCATCAAGGGTGCCTATGGGGGCCTGGACAGGAATGGGACAGATCTGAGGGTCTCTGGCAGAAGGGAGTGGGACTGGGGCAAGTGCCAAGGCATGGTCCACTGGGGCAAGTACCAAGATGGCCACCACAAAATTGTACATTGGCTCCCGGCTGACCTGGGCCAGGGCCAAGGCAGCAGAGGCCATTCCCTCACTGTTTCCAGGATGGCTTCACGGGCCACATGAAACCACTTCGCAGGCCGCATCCGGCCCCTGGGCCTTGTGTTTGACATGTCTGCTCTAATGAATCTAGCTAAAAGCAGATTCAGGACATCATATTTCTTGTTTTAGTCAGTTGACACCCCTCTAGAATCAAGCTCAATTTCTGATGAATATATGGTCCTTTGTTTTATATATGGTTCTTTGTTTTACTATAATACTGGTGTAGTTTTCCATTACATTTTGTTTTTATTTGTTTATGTATGCATTTATTCAACTTCCCATTTAGCTTAAAGTGGGGAATTTCCACGAAGAATAACTAGATTTCACCCAATACATGATTTTAGATTGATTCAAAATATAACAATCAATATTTTGTGGTCATTTTATCCAACTGTTGGGTATGAGCTTAATTTCTCTCCCCAATTCTATCCTAGCAATATCATTGCCTAAAGAGCAACAAATATGCAATTTGGAAAAAGTCAAAGTTAGCATAAACCATTTCAGAGAGTTTGGAGGATGTATTCTCTGCAGTCATCAAGTTAATTTTGATTAGAAAATAAGAAAATAATATATCCATGATGCCTCTGCATCCAACAGAAATGTCTCCATAGTGGAAACTGATTTCAAAATTAGTGCAATCACTAAAAATATATAGTATTTTTTTATGATAATCCCTAACATTTGTTAGAGAAGGTGCTCATTATAAAGTTCAGAGGGAAGGACTGGTATTTGTTCAATTTTGCTCAGCCAGATGATTATACAATCCCAGATTTTTAAATTGAGATAAAGAAAATGTTCACGAAAATCTTTATTCTCTTTAAGAATGTTAAATTTTGGGAGACCCATCTTTAAATGTCTTTCAGTGAAAGAAGTAGAATTTCCATACAGAAAGAGAGACAATGTTTTATCACTCACAAATTTTAATAGATTTTTTTTTGAGTCTCCGTGAAACCTAAAAATTTGCAGGTAGTACTTCATGGAAGATAAATTATATCTATATATCTTCTCTCTCTCTCTCTCTCTCTCTCTCTCTCTCTCTCTCTCTCTCTCTCTCTCTCTCTCTCTCTCTCTCTCTCTCTCTCTCTCTCTCTCTCTCTCCTCTGAATATTCATGAATGGTCAGAATAAAATGGAACCATGAAATGAGATGGACCTCACCTGATTAAACTGGTTGGGCCAAATGATCTTTTCTTCAGAAATAGTCAACAGTTTTTCAGAATCTATTTCTGGTTCTAAGCCTCCAACTTTGACTCTAAAAAATGTCTGGTTTGGAAATGTGATCCAGTTTATAACACCAAATCCTGCAACTATTTCTCCATTATTATCAAAGAAAATCTTCTCTCCAGTAGTGCTATTAAATGATATACTTTGCAGAAAGTGGTGGAGCTTTAAAAACAGGAGATGAAAAAGTTAAAATGATGGAAATGCATTTCATTAGATCAGCATCCACATTGTATTTAATTGTCCCTCAAAACTTTCAGCAGGCTATTGCAATGGATAGTAACAGTTCAGCAAACAAAGTATTAAATCAGTTTATACAGTCAGTAATGTATTTAAAAATAATAATTCCTGTATGATTTCAATTTTAGCTTGATTATATTATTAGAAAGTGCTGTATATTGCAGAACCATAAATTTTATTACTGGTGAATGACATAGTATACAAATAAACCAAATAAAATATCATTTTCTACAGAGGTAACATGCAATTTTCATAAATTACAAAGGAACATTTTAAAGTAATGAGATAGTTTACTAATAAAAATGTTGCAATTCCCTTAATATGTGGAATTCAGTTAATGAGAGAATCATTTATCTAAATGATAAATCATGGTCTCTATACTATAGCAATTGCCAGGTTTTCTTTGCTAAGCTAAAATTACATTACATATTTTTTTCAGGACAAAAGAAAGATATGTAATTTTAATTGTTTCTAATAAATCACTATAGATGTATAATATAAAAATGAACTCCACAAATAAAAAATATATTATTAAGTGACATAAGAATTTGGATAATAATGAATGCACCATTGACAATCCTACTGTTAAATACAAGTCTTACCATTCAGGTGATCTCATCATTAGTGGTGTTATTTCTCTGATCTACATGATGTCTAATCTGATCACCTTCAAAAGAATTCCATCTGAATAACTTATTAATGATCCCTTATATTTACCTATCATTTTTAATTATATAAGTTCCCAAATCTGACTGGATAATTAGGTAATGTGTTTTGAGGTGGCCATAAATGATTGAAATATAACTTTTTATTTCCTTCCAGTTATAGTCCCTCCTCAGAGATTCTATTTTATTTCTTACATTAATAGAATAGAATAGAATAGAATAGAATAGAATAGAATAGAATAGAATAGAATAGAACAGAGCTGGAAGAGACCTTGAGATATTCCATGAGATATTTAAGAAATGCAATCAAATTTTCTGAACATATGAAATGAACATTGACATAACTCTAGAATTAGAAAACAATACATTTTTATCTTATCATGTAGAAAACCAACCACAAACAGAACAGATGGTTCCAAATGCATTGTAGCTAACAGTGGCAAAATATGCAGCTAGATCATCCAAAGGTCACAAAGAATGGAAGTTTCTAAAATATGAAAATATACCAAAGAAGCTTAAAGACGAAAAGGCTGATAGACAATTCTGCATCTTAATCAATGAACTATATCTGCTGAGATGTTCTAAGTAGTCTACTCACCTTCCATGAATCTTGACTGAGGGCTTTTTGCTTCCTCACTGCCCTTTGCTGGCCTAGGAAAGAGTATAAAACATGCAAAGCATGTGCAATTGCATAGACAGCATTGTAGACTCTGTAGCTGTGGGCAGTCATGCTGGTTTCAAATACAGACATAGGGAGAGTTTCCAGTTTCTCTTCCCCACTGCAGATAGTCTCAGCCTCTTCCTCTGTAGAGGAAGTTGGGAGCATGCAATTAAATGTCTGTTGCCAAAATTCTGTTAAAAAACTATCTTTTTTATTCAAAGCTGGGTTTCTCCTTTGAACAAAATTTTGGAATCCTAATGCCTCCATTGATTGTACTGAAAGGGAAAGAGTTCCATGAATGAAATCAACTTTCCAACTCCTTTGAAAAATGACTGAGGAAAAATCTACATCTGCTGTCATTACCCAGACTTTTGTATTATAATTCACATCACTAAATTCCATGAGGTGCAATAAAAACCTTAAATTTATCATACTCTGAAATTCACCATGAAACAGGACTGTATTTGTTGTACTATTGAAGACTATGTTTAAAATGTCATGTACCTCTTGGTTAAATTCTTCATTGTCACTCACAAAATTAGATGGCATATTTTGTATAAATTCAAAACAGACACCTTGTTTGGAAAACATGGGAACCACATTCCTCAACAAGATCTCTGCTATGTTGCCAACATCAAGGTAAAACACCCCAATCCAGGTCCAACCAAAATGCAGAAAGAGCTGGAGAAGTCCTTTGTACTGATGGCTTGCATTTGGCAGCATCCAGTAAAAGAAAGGAGATTGAGTTTGAGCATTGATCTCTGGAGCAGAACTATATGCAACCTAGACCACAGAAGGAAATGAGAAAGGAAAACAATTAGATCTATTGTGAATTGGGACTCTTCCTCTATCCTTTTTGCATTATTACCTACACTACATTTAAATTCCTTCTTCCAAACTTCAACTAAGATCATCCAACCTAATTTTATTTTGAGTCATATATATGAAAAATCGATTGCATGAATTGAAATGTTGGAGAATACATTCCTCTTTTTTTTGTGACAATGAACTTACCTGCACCAACTTGTAAGGTGTCATGATGGTAGCCCTATCAAGAAATTCAGTAGAACTTGGCCCCCCTATGACAGCTACCAGATTATTATGAAGATGGCACTTATAGTTTGGCATGAATCTATTTGGACTGGAGAGGAGTTCCATTGTAGCTACATAGGTGTATCTTGGATTAAAATAGTCATTATAGATACTGAAGCCTAGGCTGATGTTGGGTAAGAACTGGGGATTTTCATTAATTTCCTTTACAGCAAAAACCAAAGCCAAGACTTGCTGATAGCTCTGAGTCAGTAACCTGGAATAAAAAGGAAAAAAAATATTATCGTAATATTCTCTGTGTAATTGATTGAGAAGGAGAAGTATATAATAGACTTATGATGAGTCATAGATTTTACTATGAATGCTTATGTTACTTATTATTAAAGTAATCCCAAAACTGTTTCTGGGCTGGAAATGACCTCTATGGTCTTCTAGTCCAACCCCTGTCTCAAGACAAGAGACCTTATACCATTCTGGTGAAATGGTTGCCCAGTCTGTTTTTGAAAACCTCCAGTAATGAAGCACCCACAACTTGGAGGCAAGCTGTTCCATTGATTAATTATTCTCACTGTCAGAAAATTTTTTTTTTTAACTTCTAGATTAGAGCTCTCTTTAACAAGCTTCCACCCATTGCTTCTTCTGCCATCTGGTACTTTGAAGAATCAGCCAGTCCCCTCTTCTCTGTGACCCCCCTCAAGTTATAGAAGCCAGTTTTTATGTTCCCCCCTCATTCTTCTCTTCAATAGGTTAGACATATCTAGCTCTTTCAACCCTTCATCATATAATTTACCCTCCAGATCTTTCATCATCTTTGTTGCTCTTCTCTGCAGAGAAAGGAGCTCTTCCAAATGACATATTTTGCTGCATTTTGCTTTCATTTTAAAATAGTATTTCTCTCCCCTTCCCAGCATAGAATATTTATTCAGAATATATATGTAAAATGTATTATTGATCATTAAACGTTTGTCACTTTATATGCCATTTATTTATCCTGTACTACAAGGAGTAGCTGACTCCACTAATGTCAAAAGTATTTGTTTAAGAGGAACTGTTAATGCCATGTGTGTTTAATGAATGTGGAACATCCTTTTTAAAAGGAAAAGGAAGAAAACTTGTATGTAATTTTAAAGTACATTACAGCTACTTACACAGGGTTCAAAATTATGTCCTGGAATGGGTGTCTTCTGAATTCCATTAGCTCAATATAAATGAATGACTGTGAGGAGATGCCACCAATGATTCTATCTCCTGGCTGAAAATATTTATGAACGATAGTAATGGGCTGGGTTCCGGGGCATTTTTGTACTTGAAGCCTGCCATCACACTTAGGAAAAGACACTAGAATCAATAATCTGAATATTATCATCATGAATAAATATATATGTGTAAAAGTTGATTTCTCCATTGGGTCCATTAATGTATAGGCAGCCTCAAGTTGCAGATCTTAAGTCAAAGGGCAAACTATTTCTTACTAACCTGTTAATACAATTTCTCTTTGTATCATCCAAGTTGTGAAGTGCTCAGGGGATATTTAAGCCTTTTTTAAAACTTTGAACTGTAAAAACATTAACAGCCATGAGAATTCTCCACAGACCCAAAGAAACTGCAAACCAATTCAAAGTTCATAATTATTGAGTAGGTAATCATTCTTGGGTTAATTCTGATGCAATTGTTGTTGTTTGTTGTTAGTTGCGAAGTCGTGTCCAACCCATCACGACCCCATGGACAACGTTCTTCCAGGTCTTCCTGTCCTCTACCATCTTCTGAAGTCCGTTTAAGCTCATGCCTACTGCTTCAGTGATTCCATCCAGCCACCTCATTCTCTGTCGTCCCGTCTTCTATTGCCCTCAATCTTTCCCAGCATTAGGCCCTTCTCCAGTGAGTCCTTCCTTCTCATTAGGTGGCCAAAGTATTTGAGTTTCAACTTCAGGATCTGGCCTTCTAAAGAGCAGTTGAGGTTGATCTCTTCTAGGACTGACCGGTTTGAACACCTTGCAGTCCAAGGGACTCGCAGGAGTCTTCTCCAGCACCATAGTTCAAAGGCCTCAATTCTTTGTTGCTCAGCCTTTCTTATAGTCCAATAATTTCTCTTTAAAGATATTTTAAAGAATATCTTTAAAAGCAACCTAAGAAAGCAACATTTAAATAATAGGAAGTCATTTAGGAAATTTCTCAAATACAAATTCTTGTAACTTTCCTGAATCAACACAAGACACTACAAAATCATAGTCTTTTCCAAGAAAGTAAAAATATCTTCATATTCTGATTTATCTTATCACAACCTCCACAATAACATTAGCTAGAAAACAGATCATCTATATAACAAAATGGATACCCATGCTACTTTATCAAAAGTGCCTGACCACTCAGCCTACTATCACATAACCAACACAAGCTGTAAAAAGGACAAAACTGCCATATTTCAAAAACATCTCAGAAATCATCAACACATGATTGCAACCAAATGGCATCAATGTAGCACACCAACCAACTAAAGTCCTCCAAAACATCCTAGGTAAACCAAAAGATCCAGCAGCCCCAAAGAAAAATACTCTACAACATAACCATATTGTACTAGATTACCATAAAGTGTAAAGACTGAAACAGCCACATTATAGGACAAACAGGCAGAAGACTAGAAGAGTGCAGCCATGTACACCATTTAGCAGTCAGAAAACATGATGAGACACATGGATAGACTCAACCATAGTTTCAGCTGTAAGCATCCTAGATCAAGCCAAGTCCCAAAACACCAGAAAATTCCTGGAAGCCAGAGAAAACAACTATCAAAAAGCACATACAGATAAAGAACATCTACCTATCTCTCAAAAGAGAGAATCAAAAAGCCAAAAAAAAAGGAAACAAAAAGACCAAAACACTACCCTACCAGCTATCAACACCCAGATGAACAGAGATTAACACCAGGATTAACCATAGACCAACAATCAAGAAGTAAATAATACTCCAATCAGAGAACTACCAATTCAGACAAACAAGCTAAAAGTAAACAACCCCCAAGTCTATTCCCACCATCACTGACAGAGCAAACCACAAAATCCCATTCCCTTCTATCACTGATGATGTTATCCAGTTTGGCAATGAAATGTTTAGAAGATAACTTACCAAGCAAAAAGTGCTCCAAGTAAAGAAGTTTGCCTATGAGAGCAGCTGCAGAGAAAATGGGGTATAGAAGGGAAGGGTTGTTTTATAAGGGAGCTTGTCCTGGGTGTAAAAGTGTGTACATGCTGAGGGGCATAGTTGTGTGTAGGTACATGTTATCTATGATGTTTATTCTTTTGAACATGCAGTCCCCTGGGAGACCATTTTAACTCTATTTGTATTTATAGACTTTCTACTTTGATATGTGGGTAAGGTCTCTGTAACTTATTTGGGGGTTTAAGGAAGTTTGAGTAAAAACTTAAAAACTACTATTTTTACTTGATTAACTTAGTTTCAGCTTGACTGTCAATTATCTATCAGAGACACTGATTCTCAGTTCATTGTGGAGTCTGTTAATATTTAAGAGAAGATGGACACAGTATAAGGAATAAAATACATTTTGATATAAAACTTCACATAATCCCCTTTGTCATGGGAGGAAAGAAGCAACTAACATCAATCTAGGAATCTTTGTATGGAGGGTTGACAAAGGGATGAAGTAGCTTGACCAAGAACTTTTTTGCTGCAGATACTTTGTTGACAAAGACCTAAGCATGAATGGTGATGGGTGGAACATTGTTTCAATCCTCCAAGAAATGATAAATGACAATTTAAGGTTACAGAATTCTCTTTTTAATTGTCAATTTGACTACTAATCAGACAATTGGGTTCCACTTTCATTAATCAAAAATATATTCTACCTCTATATACAATCAACTCTCACTCCTTTCTAAAAGCACAATTATGGCTCACTGGAAGATTTTAAGAAGAGACTGAACAGCCACCTGTCTAAAATAGTATAGGGTCTCCTACTTGAACAAGGGGTTGGACTAGAAGACCTCTAAGGTACTTTCCAACTCTGATATTCTATGTTCAGACTGGTGGCCCGTGGGCCAGATGCGTCATGTGCAGGCCATGCCCACCCTGGCTCTGCAAAGAAAAAAAAATTCATGTTACATCACGATATGTCACGTGATGAGATCGAGTTTGACACCTGTGTTCTAGTTCTATGTTGATGGTGGCAAACCTATGGCATGTGTGCCAGACTGGGCAAACTAAGCCCTTTCTGTTGGCACATGCACCAAAGGGACACTCCCCTCCCCCTCTCCATGTGTGCCTGACTAGTGGGACCTGGAGAGGGCAGGGAAACCGAATCCAGCAGCGCTTTCGCAGGAACAGCTGCGAGAGCTGGGTGGGGAGAGGGGAACTTATAAAAGCAGGTTTTGGTGGGAGTGCAGCGAGAAAGCGAGTGAGCGAGCAGACGGCCTTTGGAAGCGATGGTGGGCGTGAGTTTGGAGAAGACAAGTAGGACGCGGTGTCCATTTGCACTTTCCAGAAGGCTAGTGGAGAAGGAAAACACATATGTTTGGACTTTGGAGAAAGAGAGAGAGAGAGAGAGAGAGAGGAAGGAAGGAGGAGAGGGAGAAAGAAGAAAGAAAGAAAGAAAGGAAGGAAGGAAGGAAGGAAGGAAGGAAGGAAGGAAGGAAGGAAGGAAGGAAGGAAGGAAGGAAAGCAGGCCAGGCCCATCAGTGCCGCTGGGCAGATGTGCAGCCAGGTCTGCCCAGGTGATGGCGAAACCAGCCAGCCCTTCTGTGGGAGCACAGGGGGAGGGGGTGAGAGTGTTTACCTCTGAGCACCACACCTGCCTTCCCCATGGACATCGGGAGTGCCCAACCACCTACCGCTCATCCCGGGGCAGCTGCCACCATTCAGTGCTCTCCAGCCCATCGCTGGCCAGTCGGGTGCGCTGAGCTCGGGCCTTGGGCAGATGGATGCCAGAGGGGAGTGAGAGTTGCAGCTGCTCATCTGTGCTCTTCTGCCGCAGATGCCGCAGCTCTGCTTGCCTGGCAGGGCGAGGGCGCACTCACACATGGGGATGCATGTGGGGCTGCTGCCTTGCTTTCCATGCCGTGCTGGGGCTGGGCTGGACTGGGTGCAGAGTCTCCTTGCTGCTTCTTCCCCTGTGGACATTGGGAGCGCCCACCCCACCTACCACTGGTTCTGGGGCAGCTGCCACCATCCGGCACTCTCCAGCCCATCGCTGGCCAGCTGGGCATACCAGGATGCCTCCCTTTGGGCTCCCTTGGTTTCTCCCGCCCTCCAGGTTGGAGCTGGTCAGATTCCCCCCATAGGCAGTGCTGCATCCATCCCTGGCCAGCCCTCCTCCTCCATCCTCCTTCTTCTGTGGGTGGACCACGGCTTACTGAGTTGGGTGGCGCCTCTCCCCACACATGTCCTCAGGCAGAAGAGTCGGGTAGCCATGGCTCTCACTCCCCGCCAGCCTCCATCTGCCCGAGGCCTGAGTTCAGGGCACCCGGCTGGCTGGTGATGGGTTGGAGAGTGCCGGATTGCAGCAGCTGCCCTGGGACCAGTGGTAGGTGAGGTGGGCGCTCCCAATGTTCACGGGGGAAGAAGTGGTGAAGAGGCTCCACGTATTCCATTTAGTAAGAACCCCTTCTAAGGAACTCTTTTTGTCTATCTTCTTTTGTTGCTATCAGTACACTATTTTCCTGGTGATTGAAGAGAGGGTTTGAAAGAAAGGTCCCTTCTCCCAAGGTTTGTTTCGATTCCCCAGCCTGCTGCTCAGTTCTTTACATGATTATAAAGGTTCTCAATTGCACTGGAGAACATGAAAGGACAATAGGTCTATAAAGCTTTATTTGGACCAAGGTCCTACTAGGCTACTGGATAGCAAGGTCATAAACTAAGGAAATAATACTTTGTTCAAAAAGGAGGTTTTTTGTGATTCACAGTGTGTTTTTCAGATAATACAAACTGAAAACAAGTTTATGTATGATTTGAATAAAGGCACCATGAATATGGTCAAGAAATATACCTCTTTGGGGGCAAAAAATGTCTGATATATAGTCTTTGGCTTAAGAGTGATGTGTGTAGGGGTGGTGCTCATCTCCATTTCTCAGTTGAGAGAGCCAGTAAGCTTTGTACTTACAGCAGGACTACAATTCACAGTCTTCCTGTTTCTTTTCTAGTGCTTTTAACCACTACACTATATTGGCCTTCCATCCTCACTTTAAAGCACTATACATCTAACAATTTGCAGTATATTACTAGAACTGGAAAAACTCATTTTCCATGAAATACTCATTACATTTCATTTTGTATTTGGAGCTAAAAGAATTGGAACATCTGCAAATATTTTTATAATCATTGGGTTTTTTTATAAGATTTCTACAAAATCCCAGTGAAGAAGTTATAAAAAGTTGTTCTTCCAATCCATCTACTATTTAATCAGAAGTGTTTGTGCAAATGGAACATGTTATTATAATTAAGCCCAGTTTCTTAAAATTAAAGTAAATTATAGCCTCTTTCATGTAGACAAGTAATATTTTTTTAATTCTTTCGTCTCATCAGATGTTCCTTGCTATTTAACTCAGGCCTTAAAACAATTATATAGCATTTGGGAGAAAAGATACAGATCAATAAACCAGCACCAGAGGCCAAGATGGAGAAGATCTCCACAGCTACCATGTATTTCCCCTTGGTGCATAAGTAGGTTGGAACAAAGGACAACCAAACAGCACAAAATAACAACATGCTGAAAGTAATAAACTTGGCTTCATTAAAACTGTTAGGCAATTTTCTGGCCAGGAAAGCAAGAGTAAAACAGATAACAGCCAAGATACCCATAAAAGCCAATACACAATAAAACATGATAGCAGAACCTTCGTTACATTCCAGAATAATTTTTTCAGTTATTGAGTGAGTATCAAAATCTGGGAATGGAGGTGAGGTCGCCAACCACACAGTACAAATAGAGGCTTGAATAAAAGAGCTAGCAAGAACAATGGAGGTTGCTAGTCTTTTCCCCACCCATTTTCTCATTTGGGATCCTGGCTTGGTGGCCATGAAGGACAGAACCACAATGATGGTTTTGGCTAATACACAAGAAACTGCTACTGTAAAGATGATTCCAAAAGCTGTTTGGCGGAAGAAGCATGGTATCTTCTCAGGTCGCCCAATGAATAGCAAAGTACAAAGGAAGCACAGGAAGAGAGACACAAGGAGAGTATATGTAAGGTTCCGGTTATTGGCCTTCACAATGGGAGTATCCTGGTGCCTGAGGAAGATTTTAAGCACCACAGCTGTAATGAAAGAGAAGGAAAAAGCAAATATGGCCAAACTGATCCCTAAAGATTCTTCATAAGACAAGAAGCTTATATCTTTTGGAAGGCATGCATCTTGGTCATAGTTTGGATATTTGTCCTTTGGACACCGGTTACAGTCATCCATATCTGGAAAAGAAAGCATTAGCAAAAAATTCCAGAATGATTTAGAAATGTACATAGATTTCCACTGAAATTTTGTAGATTTATGTACAATTTCAGTTAGACATTGGGAAAGAAAATCACCTGTAAATTTTGAATGATCCTATGGGATTGAAGGTCACAACCAATATTTTGAAAACATCTCTGTATCGTATCTCTTACCTGTCTGGTTTGAAATTTTCCCTTCAGGGCATGGAAGGCAATTGTAGCAACAGTTTGGCTTCCCTTCTATCTTTGTCTTACTGGTGCCTCCATGACATTTGTCATTACAGAGAGAAAGGGGCCATGTCTGTTCAAAAATGGAAAGGGTGATTTACAATTATGAAATCAGCTGACAAATAGCACAATAGTACCACTTTTCAAAAGCATTTGGGGACTAATATATAGTAATTACACTGTTTTACAAATATGATGTTAGCTGTGGCAACTACTGGTATGCCCAACATCTCAAGTAACTTCTACTTAGTTTTTTCATTTTATATTTTTAATAGTTATTAGATCTATTTTTTCCCTTATATGATAGGTGGAGAGAACAAACTACAGGTAGCCTGTGATTTATGACCACAACTGAGTACATAATTTTGGTCGTGAGTCTTTGTGGTCATTAAGCATGTCACCATGTAATCAGACTTGCTGTCACTAACATTTTTATAATGATCGTAAAGCAATTCACCATGATAGTTAAGTGAATCATATGATGCTTAAGCGAACCACATGGTTATTAATGAACATGGCATATCCAATGGGAGGTCTTTTTTACCATTTTTGCCAGATAATGGGGAAAAAGTTGCAAATTGTAGTCACATGATTTCAGGCTTCTGCAACCTGGTTGCCAAGCTCCTGAAATGCGAACATGTGACTAAGGGTCAAGGCAGCAGTTGTAACTTTAAGGATGTGTCGTAAACAGCTTTTTTGAAGTTTTTTCCAACTTAAAATAGTCATTAAGCATTAGTCATTAATTTGAGGACTATTTGTAGTAGCTGCCCTAATGTGATTTGTCCATATTTTTGCCATTATGTTGATAAAGTATTCCTAAAGATTTCACATATTATGCATCCCCAGCTATTGTGGTTTGAACTTGGTTAAGATAAGACAAGTAAAGTCATTTAGGAATGTGGCCCTAGACATGTTTTGGACCCC
This sequence comes from Protobothrops mucrosquamatus, assembly GCF_001527695.2. NCBI lineage: Eukaryota > Metazoa > Chordata > Lepidosauria > Squamata > Viperidae > Protobothrops > Protobothrops mucrosquamatus. The sequence goes on from NW_015387613.1 coordinate 13,180, forward strand.
AAATCAAACAATAAAGTCTTTATATTTGGAAGCTAAAATGAGTGAAAGAAGAATCTTGAAATATTTAGAGGTAATAAATAAATAAATTAAGATAAATTCATAGAATTATCCAACTACAGGCAAATTATTTCACAAGATACATGGAATGAACTTTTTTTTTACATCAGAAAATCACTTACATTATTGCAATATGAATTAAGTCCTTACCTGGTTGAATCTACGTGGCCATTCAATATCATCTCCATAAATGTTTAACATTTTTAAAGAACAAGCTGATGGTTCTACTTCACCAATTCTTACTTTCCGAAAGGATTGGTTTGGGAAAGTGACCCAATTTACAATGTCAAATCCTGCAATTAATGAACCATTTTCATCAAAAGAAATCTTTTTACCAGCAGAGTTGTTAAATGAAACACTTCTCAGGTAATGGTGCAACTGAAACCAGAAAATATTTATGGAGTTAAATAAATGCTAATAAATGTTTAAAAAAGACAGTAAATCAACTAAATTACCTAGATCCACCTTTTTTCACCACTGATACCCTTTAAATATCTTTTGTGGCCATGGACCATGGTCACAGATCTTCAAGATTGAACTGAAGGATTAAATAATAACATTTATTCAAGCCTTTGCAAACCCCCTGTGATGACAGGTTATAACCACTAACCTAGATATCCACTTAAAAATGTGCTGAACAAGTATGCATATTGTATCTCAGCTTGGAAGTCCATTACCTGCCACATTGACTTATTCAGAAGCTTCCATATCCCCCCATTTCTTCTTGATCTTAACATGGACTTGGTTGAATGCATAACATGGAGAGCATGAGCCACAGCATGGATAGCATTGTGGATGCTGTAGCTGTGAGCAGTCAGGCTTGTTTCAAAAACAGATGCAGGAAGAGAGTCTAATTTTTCTTCCCCAGTGCAGATTGTGCTTTCTTCTTGGTCTGCCAGAGAAACAGGAAACACACAATTAAAAGCTTGTTCCCAAAAAGCTTTGATGAAACCATCTTCTCTTTTCCCTTTAGGATGTTGGTCCTGGACAAAGTTCTGGAAGCCAGACAGTTCCTTTTTGTGCAATGCAAGTGACACAGCACCATGGATGAAATCTAAATTCCAATCATTTTGAAAGGGAATTGATGTGAAATCCATTTGAGCTGTCATAATCCAGACCTTAGTTACCATTGGTATATTCTCAAATTCTGAGAAATGAAGTACCATTCTCAAAATAATGATGGTTTGGATTTCACCATGTACAATCAATACATTTGCAGAGCTTTTCATGATACCCAGGAATGTTTCAAAACCTTCCTTCACCATTTGATCAGCAAATACAGAAAAAGTTAGCTGAGGGAATCTTTGTATGATATCAAAGCAGATGCCTCTTTTGGAGAATGTAGGGAGCACTTCCTGGACAAATCTCTCTCCGTTAACATCATTCAGATAAACCACTCCAACCCATCTCCAATTGAAATATAGCAATAACCTCAGAATACCCTCATATTGGAGTGCCACACTTGGGAACATCTGCTGAAAAAAAACTCCTTCGGTTTGTTTCTCCATCAATAGAGCAGAGCCATATGTGAGCTAAATAAAAAGAGAACATTGGAAAAGATGTTTCCAAAACAAAAAAAAAAGTATGGGTGTTGTCCATACATGTTGCTGATGCTGATGAATAAATTCTTTTGTTCTATTTTTCATTATTTTGTTATTGTTCACAATTCAACTTTTCTGTATCTGGGTTTCAAATTGCAAAAAACCCCTAATGCATCAATTTTTACCATTTTCTTATGTAAGGCAAGAGTTTCTTCTGCCCCACATCAGGTTGTATGAATTTATTTATATGAATGTGGCTGTCAAATCATGTCTATTTCCTCTTCACATGACATGATCTACCTCAATGAAGAAATAAACAGACAGCTCAAAATGGAATTCATAAATTCTTTCCCAGAATGAAGAGTTCTATTTAAGTTAAATCTTTGGATTTTTATCTATTTTGTTCACTTTGTTCCATAACTTGGTCAGAAAAATGCCTCAAAGTTTAGAGATGGTGCTCTCCCTTTTTAAGTACTTAAGGTATATTCACATTGCCTACCTGTGGGATCTTGTACATGCAGAGAATTGTTGCCATGTTGAGACAAACATCAGAGTTAGGTCCCCCAATGACTGCTACCAGATTATTTTGAGCATCACATTTGTAATTTGGAAAGAATTTGTCTTTTGTGGACAGAAGTTCCATAGAAGCAAGATAAATTACACTGGCACTGAAATCATTATTGTAGATATGGAAACCCAGAGTGATGTTAGGTAAGAGTTGGGTGTTGTCATTGATCTCCTTTAAAGCAAATTCCAAAGTCAAGATATGTTGGTAGTTCTGCTTCATGACTCTACAATGAGAAAAAATAATAGCTTAAAAATGATCTCTTATTTGAAATTAAATTGCTTGGTCCTTGTCCTTATGATTTCTCTAAAGAGTTTTTTCAGAATGCTAATATGCTTCAACCACATTAAAACACAAAACATGTGAAATTATTTTCCAAATATCTCTTGGTGTTTTTTGTTAGAATAGTTTTGTATGCTTTCATTTTTGAAGCTCTTTCTCTAGTTTCTAGTGAACCTGAAGAGCCCAAGTACTTCTGGGGACTTCAGTAGAACTTTCTATAATCCTTTTTTTTTTTTGGGAAGACTGTTTTGCATGATTTCATAGCACTCCAAAAAGTTGAATGAAGTTAATGATTTTAGAACAGACATTTTTCAGAGAGGTATACCTAACTTCTTCAGTATGGTGCTCAAAGTTGAAATGGTCACAAAATCTCATTGAGCTAATAAATCAGTGCCTCTCACGTTCTTATTATGGTGACCTCCATACATTTCAGATTTCAGTGATTTGCTGAACACTGAAAATAGGCAGAGCCATCATCTTAAGTCCTATTTTCAATCACATTTTTGGACTGTGATTAAGAAAAGATAAAAATACAGAGCTTTGGCAAAGGGACACATTATTGTGTTGAAGTGTTAAGTGAGTTCAAATGTGACTGCAATGTTTAATACCCATGACCATAATTTTATGAAAAGTTACAAAACTACTCTGGTTTCTTCTAGGAAACTCTCTGTGAATTTTTGATTTCCTTATTGCCTGACTTATTTTTAGAGGAAAAAGAATAACACCTACAGGATCCATGGCTATCATGGTGGGTGGATCATTTTCTCCCTTTATTACCCTCAAATAAATGAAAGTCACCCAGATTAAGACTGAGAATATTGTATTTAAGATGCTACCTTGAACTTTTCCTTGCTACTTATTCCTCTCTCATTCTTCAAGTTGTGCAGAACATCCAAATTAACATTGGGAATATTACAGATAATAGGGCAAGTTTAAAATAGTTTCTCCATGTAATATCTCCATTCTTCAACCACTGTAGAAGATTTTTAGACCATTTACATGGAGCACACAAAGATTAGGATGAGAGAATTAGTCTCGCAAACAAGTCCTTAATTCAATTTACAACACTGACATGTAAATTATATTAGAATGTGTGTACATGCTTCTTTCTACTCTTGCTAAAACATTCTCTGAAACATTCAAAGATATGTATTATCCAGAAGTATGGTAGCAGAAAATAGTAATTTGTAGATCCATCTCAGAAGAAAGAATTCCTAATCGCTTCCCTTCAAAATGTCCCAGAATGGAAATTTGGAAGGACAAGGAAATAATTATGATGTTGAAAAGAAACATTCATAACTTTAAATACTTAGAGTATAAGGCAGAAATATGGCCCTCTGCCTCCATTCTTAGAAAAGAAAAAGAAATCTCATTTTTTTCTACTGAACAACTAAACAAACCTGCAACAAAATCCCACCCTTCCCAACACACAGCAACAGATGTAGATTATAATTGGAAAGCACATGCAGCAGGATTAAGAAAATCAAATGTCTTACACAAAGTCACCAAAGAGTGCAGATGAAGGACGCTTTTTATAGGAAGTAGGATTTGAAAACCGGTAAGTATGAGAAATAATTACAGCCATTATGAGATCTCCAGACTTATAATACTTATGATGAATAGGAAGAGGCTCACTAACATTGCATCTAAAGTTAGGAATCTTGCACACCGCCAATGGAAGTAGCACTAATACCAACAACACCAGGGCTATCATCTTCCATGCAACTCTTCTGACTAGAAAACAAAGTCAGAGACCAGGAGGTCTCTGTATAGCACTGTTCAACCTGAGTGGTTGCTAACTGTGAGAACTGAAGTCATGACTGTTCTCTGTAAATTATCTTTCATCCAACTGAGGAAGAATTATAGATGTAATCTCTAGCTTTCAATGATCAGTAAATACATTTTAATATTGGCTTGTTGTTTTTCCAATAGATCTAATAATCCCCCAAGGAACCGAGAGGTCAACATAGCTAATTTCATAATTGCATGGGGAAAATATAGCTATTATCATTAGCAATTAGTGACAGTGTTTCTTTGAGACTTTGAAAATATGTGAACATGTTCCCTGGATTTGAATTAAATTTTGTAGGACAGAAAAAATGTACCTAGTTTTTAAACCAAAGAGAGGAGGGAGGGAGAAAGAGAGAGAGGGAGAGGGAGAGAGAGGGGAGGCTTTTATAAAAAAGAAAATTAAACACTTTCTAAACCAGGTTACAAGATAATTGCATGATCAGGAAGATATGTCATTTCAAGCACCAATTTTATAACACAGAAGAATATTTGGAGAGACTGAATAGAGATCCATACAAAAGTTGGTTGTTCTCAGAACTGATTATATATATTTTTTGAATTCTGTAGACATTGTCCACACTGCATGCTTTGGATGGACTCACAAGGAGTTCTCAGTTGTAAAATAAAGAGGAAAATATGCATGTGAAAGACATCTACATTTATCTGTCTCTGTGTGACTGTGTTGTGTTTCAATGGGATGGGGAAAGAATAGACTGATATGGATATAATGAAAATCAGGATTAATAGTCTTATGGCAGTTCCTGCATAAATGTAAATGCTCCTGAAACACAATGTTTGGTCAGTGAGGGAGCCAGATAACATCAAGTTGATAATCTAAACCAGTGGTGGCGAACCTATGGCACGGGTGCCAGAGGCGGCACTCAGAACCCTCTTTGTGGGCACGCGCGCCGTCGCCCCAGTCCTAGGCCTTCAGCTGGGTTTATAAAACCTTTTCGCTTTAGGCCTCCGCCGCTGTGTGCAAAAAAAAAAAAAAGGTTCAATCAATGAGTCAATTTCAACTTCTCGCGGGAAAAAAAACCACCGCAGCCACGCCCACCCAATGGGCCACACCCACCCAATGGGCCACACCCACCCGGCACCCGACAATGCATAAGTGGGTTTGGGGTTGCAGTTTGGGCACTCGGTCTCTAAAAGGTTCGCCATCACTGATCTAAACCAACCTAATTATTTCTGTTAAATGAGCAAAGGAACATGCAGGTATTCTCTCTTTGTCATTTGAAGTGATGAGCAGCTTCCCAGAAATAGAAGGAATAATCAAAAGTTTGTACCACTAAAAGAGGCTAAAGAAAGTGAGATTAAAGTGTCATAATTTTATTTGTAAATTTCATTAAAGATCTAAATTAAATACTCACACACTTAAAATAATCTCTACACTAAAGAGAGATTATACTCTCTCCCTCCCTCCCTCCCTCCCTCCCTCCCTCTCTCTCTCTCTCTCTCTCTCTCTCTCTCTCTCTCTCTCCCCCCTCTCTCTCTCACACACACACACAATTTTTAATAAAGAATGTCAGAATTTCTTTAAAAGTTCTGGGATCAGAATTTGAGAATTTGAATTTTCCTCATTAAGCATATAAAATAGCTGACATGTCACACTTTTTAACACAATTAAAAGGTTATCTTATCATTTTTTGCTTGCACAGAAATGGGATATTTCTTAAATATTTAAAGATAGCAATGCCTTCTAGAAGAATTTGTTTTTAGGTTACATGTACAAAAATGTTGACAAGAAGGAACACTAAAAGTGAAGAGCCAGCTTTTACATAGAGGCATCAACAGCTGAAATAGCACATACTGTATAAGGGTTAAAACCAGAGAAACCTATTCATCAACGTGAAATCCTCAGACAGCACCCATTTTTCTGCAGTTTTTTTGCTAATAAATTTACAGTATTTCAGCTACATTGTTCAGATTTTATTTTTTTCTTGTTAGCTGCTCCCTCGTGTTCAGATTTGGCTTCAGCAAAATGATGTAGCATTTGGGGAAAAAGATGCAACTCAGTATCCCAAAACTGGAGGCCAAAATGGAGAAGATTTCTACAGCCACCATGTACTTCCCTTTGGTACTTAGGTAAGTTGGAACAAAAGACATCCAAACACTGCAAAATAGCAACATGCTGAAGGTAATAAACTTGGCTTCATTAAATGTGTCAGGCAATCTCCTGGCCAAAAAAGCCACTACAAAGCTGACAATGGCCAGGAAACCCATAAAGCCCAAGACACAGTAAAACATGAATGCTGAACCTTCATTACATTCTTCAATAATTTCTGCTGCCATTGAATGCATGTCAACATCTGGAAATGGGGGAAAGGTGACCAGCCACACAGTACAAATGGTGACTTGAATCAGTGAGGAGGAAAGAATGATGAAATTGGCCAATCCTTTGCCCACCCATTTTTTCATCCTGGACCCTGGCTTGATAGCAGTAAATGCTAGAACTACCACAATGCTTTTGGCCAAGATGCAAGAAACTGCTATTGAGAAAATCATGCCAAATGCAGTTTGTCGAATGAAGCAAGTCAACTTCTCTGGGTGGCCAATGAAGAGGAGAGCAGAGAGGAAGCAGAAGAAGAGTGAACTGAGGAGCACATAGGTCAGGTTCCGGTTGTTGGCTTTGACGATGGGAGTGTCATGGTATTTAAAATAGATGCCCAGGATGAACACAGATAGACAAGTAGCACAAAGAGCAAAACTGGCCAAAGTGCTGCCCAAGGGTTCTCCATATGACAAGTAGGTTTTCTTCTTTGGAATGCATGAATTCTGGGTAGGGTTTGGATAATGATCATCTGGACATTGACTGCAGACATCCATATCTGAAATACACAAACTGGATTTCTATGAATATTCTACAACATTCTATCTTCTGGTTAAGTGCTATATCATTCCAGAATATAATTTTCATTATCTAAAAAGTTGTACATATTTTTCACACTATTAAATAAAACCAAGAAAGAAATATCATTTAAGAAAGTCATGGTGTATTAGTCTATGTGAATTTGTGCATTTGGATCCATATCCTTCCCTCTGTTTCCTGGAAGAATTAAATAAACCAACATTCCCTTGCATGGTCCATGCAGTAAGTCCTGGATTCAAGAAGATTCTTCAAATACACTTCATCACAACATTGAAATCCCATAGGCCAGCATTGAAAACATATATTCACTTAATATCTACCGAGTTTAACCCCAAAAATGCCTGGAGAGAAGAAACCTTCTTGGACCTAACCATTACTGATCCCTCTAGAAAACCACCTGGTTTTAATCTGCTTTGCTCTGTCTGGTCAAAATGGAATAGAATTAGGTGTAATAGTGGAAGCTGTGCCTCTTCCCTGTATCAGTGGGGATGAAAAGATTCCCCTTGCTGTGATTGTGGTGCTGATATGCAAAGTATTAAATGTATTGAGCAAGATTGCTCAGGACGATGAAATCTCTGGTTGCCTGGAAGAGCTGCACAAAGCAACGCCAGAGACGATCACCTGGCTAGCTAACTTGGACATCCAATTATGAGGCCACTACCTCATACTTATATGGATTGTATGGATTGTATGTTCACTTCTCTTTGGTCATGTTCTCATTGTATGCTAAATAAATAAATAATCACCGCAAACACTTTTGCATCATCTTAATCAACAATTTTGAAGAGTAGACTTTCAAATGCATCTCCAGAAGTAACATAAAAAAATACTTTTACAGTCCTCATTATTGTGTTTCTTATTTAGTAGTAGTACTGCTAAAAGTTTAATAATACTGCTTAATTATCTTGAAGTGATATGCCTGATGTGTTTGTGCTGGTTGGTATCTGAGTATCACAATTTATTCTATTATACAGACATGTATGCACATACAGAAACAAACTGAGAAAGAAGTCTAGGAGTAATAATAGTGGTCCACACCGAGGGAAAAGGAAAGCAATGTTTATTTCTTCCATTGCTTTAAGTGATCTGAAATCAATCAATAAATCAATTAATTAATCAATCAATCTCTCTTTTTCCCTACTTATCTCTGGAGTCTTGGTAGAGCAACGGTAAAGTGCAATATTGCGAGCAAACTCTGCCCATGACCTGGAGTTCGATCCTGACCAGCATAGGGTTGACTCAGCCTCCCACTCTTCTGAGGTCAATAAAATGAGGATCCAGATTGTTAGTGGCATTATGCTGTAAAGCATTATGAGGCTGTATATAAGACTAAAAGAGTAGACTAAAGCTACCCTTAAGACCTGTAGAATAAGTCAATTTTAATAGACTTTGTAAAATAGGGTTGGATATATAGACAATACTGTACCATAATCTGATTATTTGCTATATTGTCATCTTAGAATCTTTATCCAGGATTTCTTACCCTTTTGATTTGCAATTTTCCCTTCTGGACATGGAAAGCAATCATAGCAACAAAATGGCTTCCCTTCTTTCTTTGCCTTACTAGTCCCCATTTGGCATATATCATTACATAGTGAAAGAGGCTTTGTCTGTGGAAAAAGGAAAGAAGAACCAGATACTGGGAAGTACATCTTTTTGAACTGATATATAATTCACTTACGAGTTGAATGGGATAACCTACTTATTTTGAGGAAATGTATGGTGTTCTGTATACTCTTCAGATGGAGTCTTGAACTGCATGAGTGTTTCAAGAACCCATGAAATATACCAAATCAGATTAACAAAGACCATAAAGTTTTAATTTTTGCAGAAGTTAAAAAACAGAAGGACAGAATCCAGATGTTTCCCAATTCATGTTTCAGGATGGGAATAGTTTAGAATAAGTTGCCTCTTGGATGTCTGAATATTTTGGCTATTTCAGAAACCAGGATCAAGCCACAATATGTATTGGGTGATTCTTGCATGGTCTTGGCACCTTTCTACATTTCAAATTCCGTTAATTTTTTGGGGGGATGGCATGTTGGGTGTGCATCTTACCTGGTTGAATTGGCAGGGCCATTGAATTTCTTCTGCATGAATGGTGAAGCCTTCCTTGGGAAGAGTCATGGGTTCTATTTTACCAACTTTAATTCTTTGAAAGGAGTGGTTTGGGAATGTGACCCAATTGATAATATCAAATCCTGCTATTAATGAGCCATTTTCATCAAAGGAAACTTTTTCACCAGCAGAATTGTTAAATGAAACACTTCTCAGAAAGTGATGGAACTGAGATCAGGAATCAGGAAAATAAATGAAAGAAAATCAATCAATCAGAATAGAGTTGGTAGGGATCTTGGAGATCTTCTAGTTCAACACCCTGTTCAAGCAGGAGATCCTATATGATTTCAGACAAGTCTCTTCTTAAAAACCTCCAGTGATGAAGGACCCACAACTTTTGAAAGCAAGCCACTCCACTGGTTAATTGTTCTCACTGTTAGGAAATTTCTCCTTAATTCCAGGTTATTTCTCTTGATTAGTTTCCATCCATTATTGGAAACAATGTAAATTGTAAACAGAATATGAAAAGAAGACCTAAGATAGAAGTTGTTCAAACTAGAAATTTACAAATAATCTGTCTCCTAAATGTTTTATTTAGCTTAATAAAAATATCACTGTGCTAAGCAAATTTATCTCTGTGTTGCTTATTGTTGTCTTCTTGTCACATTATTTAACATAATCACCACGGTCAACATTACGTTTAGTCCATGTTAACTATATTAGATAAAGTAAAGTGACAAGAAGAAATAATGAAACAGCTGAATGCTGGAGTAATGTTATTTTATAGTATTTATTTGGAAGCTTAAATAAATGTATCAGAAGAAAAAAACAAAACAGGGACATCAGTAATAAGAAGAGAATCACATCACTTAATATATTCTTATTTATTTAAGAATATATATTCTTAAGTAGATGTAATGATGAACTCCATATAAAATGAACTTATAAAATATAATTTAGATTTTTAAGACAGTCGTTGACCTAGATTATACTTTGCTCAGACCAGTATATACAATCAGTAGTGGGATTCAAATATGTAAACAACCAGTTCTCTGTGTGAATGCCATTTCCGGAAATCCATTCTGGGCCTGGGCAACAAAAAAATAGCTATCAGTTAAGCCGAAGTGGTGCGAACTGGCTGAATCCCACCACTGCATACAATCATTAAGAAGAAATTTATGTCTAAGCCTGATGAGCAGTTACCTTCCACAAAGATAGATGCAAAAGTTTCCATCCTTCTCTCTTTGTTCTTGATCTGTACCTGGACTCACTTGAATGCATATCATGTAGAGCATGAGCTACAGCATGAACAGCATTATAGATGCTGTAGCTGTGAGTGGTCAGGCTTGTTTCAAAAACAGATACAGGAAGAGAGTCTAGTTTTTCTTCCCCAGTGCAGATTTTGCTCCCCTCTCTTCCCAGAGAAACAGGAAATACACAGTTAAAAGCTTGTTCCCAAAACGCTTTGATGAAGCCATCTTCTCTTCCACCTTTAGGATTTCTGACTTGAACAAAGTTCTGGAAGCCAAACAATTCCTTTTTGTGCACTGCAAGTGATAAAGCACCATGTATGAAATCTAAGTTCCAATCATCTTGAAGGGGAATTGATGTGAAATCCATTTGAGCTGTCATAATCCAGATCTTTGTCGCCATTGGTACATTCTCAAATTCTGAGAAATAAAGCACTGTCCTCAAAACGAAGAAGGTCTGAAGTTCACCGTGGACTATAAATACATTTGCAGTGCTTTTCATGATAAGCAGGAATGTGTCGAGTGCCTCCTTTAGCATTTGCTCAAACAATACAGATAAAGTTAGCTGAGGGAATCTTTGTATGAGGGCAAAGCAGATGCCGCTTTTGGAGAACATAGGAAGGACTTCCTGTATGAATCTCTCTCCATTAACATCATTCAAGTAAACCACTCCAACCCATCTCCAGTTGAAATATAGCAGTAACTTGAGAATACCCTCATACTGGACTGCCACACTTGGGAACATCTGATGGAAAAAGACTCCTTGAGTTTTTTTCTCCATCACTAGATCTGAACCATATGTGAGCTAAATCAAAAAGGGAGCACCAGAAAAGATATTTTCACAATAAAGCAAGAAGGTGTGTTTGTGTGTATGTATTTGTTGATCATCTATTCTTAAACTTATTTTCTTTCTTTCTCCATTTTCTTGTTCACAGTTCACTTTTCATGTGATTCCTTTTTCAAAAGGGCAAAAAACTCCCTACCATTTTTTTTCATTTGCAGTTTGTGTGGAAAATGATAAAATAAAGGAGCTTAATTGCCTGCACTGATTTTTCCTGAATGGGGCTAACAGTCATGCAGAACTGCTCTTAATCTTCATGTTGCAATTTAGCTGCATAAAGAAAGGAATAGACAGAAATTTGTGCATGGTGTCCCTGAATCAAAAATTTCTTTTAAAATTAAATCCTTGAATTTATTTCTATTTATTTTTCTCATCCTTAGATAACAAAAATATCTCAAATTTGCCAGGAGAGGTTTGCACCTCTATTGCAATATCTATTTTTTTTCATACTGCCTACCTGTGGGATCTTGTACAGACAGAGAATGGTTGCCATATTGAATTTGACATCACAGTTAGGTCCCCCAATAACTGCTACTAGATTATTTTGTGCATCACATCTGTAATTTGGGAGAAGTTTGTCTTTTATGGAGAGAAGTTCCATGGAAGCAAGATAAATAGTCCTTGCCCTGAAATCATTATTGTAGATATGGAAGCCCAGAGTGATGTTAGGTAAGAGTTTGGCATTGTCATTAATCATCTTTAAAGCAAATTCCAAAGCCAGAATGTGTTGGTAGTGCTGTTTTAGGACCCTATGATGAGAGGAATGGACATTTTATAATTTTGAAGTTTCAGCAAAGAAGTTGATTGAATTTGGAATGCTTGGCCCTAGGTTTTGAATACTCCCACTACATCCCTTAAGATCCTTCCACTCCAGAATAGTAGAATTCTTCAGGAGGTTTAAGATGCAAAACTGTTTAAATGTTTTTCTGGATACCCCCAAGATTTTTTTTTCCTTAGAATGTTTTTTTTTTTTGTGTTCTTCCCTTTTTGAAGGCCTTTGGACATGGTTTTTTTTAAAGTTTGGGGGTGTTTGCTTTAGTTTTTTTTTAAGAAACAATGAGCTTGGAGAGTTCAGAGTCCAGGAATAGTGAATGTGAAGACCATAAGCTTTCTGAAGTATTTATCAGGACCTCTTTTACTGCTTTACCTTCAGAAAACAGTTTTGCCTGGCTCCATACAGTTGCAGTGTCAAAATTGGGATATCTATCTGTATGATTTGAGAAGTGAGATTTTGGCAGACTAGTATATCTGAAGCTCACATTCAACAAGAGAACTAATCAACTACATTGATTATATGGAGTTCACTGATAAGAAACCTTTAGCCATGGAATTAATTAAGCCCTAACTTAGATATGAAACCCAGCAGAAAATATTCCTTGGATAAGAGTTAAGGCATCAGCCAGCAGTTCCAAGTCTGAAATCCTGAAACACATGCTGGGCAGATCTCTACACTCTGACAAGGATCCTACAGTTACTTTTGTTTAATATTAACTTGGAATGCAAACAATACAGGAAATTATCATCAAACAAATACAATATAGGCTCAAACACTGTAACACCAAACAGGGAGAAGCAAGGAAGTTACCTCAGATGATCTGCCCACACTGAGCTATGCTCTAAAATGGATAAGACTATGTCTACATCAGTATAGGATTATTTTGAAACCTTAGAATTGGGGATGGTATTTTCTGTCTGTCTGTCTGTCTGTCTGTCTGCTGTCCAGCTAGATAGATATCTAGATATCTAGATATCTATCTAGCTCTACATATTTATTTATTTAGCATCTGTCTGTCTGGTATCTGTCTGTCTATCTAGCTATCTAACTCTACATATCTATTTATTTAGCATCTGTATGTCTGTCTATTTAGCTATCTAGCTCTACAATCACTTAAATATGAGCCAGCAATGTGCTGCAGCTGCCAAAAAAGCCAACACAGTTCTAGGCTGAATTAACAGAGGGATAGAATCAAGATCACGTGAAGTATTAATACAACTTTACAATGCCTTGGTAAGGCCACACTTGGAATACTGCATCCAGTTTCAGACACCACAATATAAGAAAGATGTTGAGATTCTAGAAAGAGTAAAGAGAAGAACAACAAAGATGATTAGGGGACTGGAGGCTAAAGCATATAAGGAATGGTTGCTGGAATTGGATATGTCTAATTTAATGAAGAGAAGGACAAGGGGGGACATGATAGCAGTGTTCCAATATCTCAGGGGCTGCCACAAAAAAGAGGGAGTCAAGCTATTCTCCAAAGCACCTGAAGGCAGGACAAGAAGCAACGGATGGAAACTAACCAAAGAGAGAAGCAACCTAGAACTAAGGAGAAATTTTCTGATAGAACAATTAATCAGTGGAACAACCTACCTCCAGAAGCCGTGAATGCTCCAACACTGGAAGTTTTTAAGAAGAAACTGGACAGCCATTTGCCTGAGCAGGGGGTTGGACTAGATGACCTCAAAGGTCCCTTCCAACATTATTATTATTATTATTATTATTATTATTATTATTATTATTATTATTATTATTATTATTATTATTATTGTTGTTGTTGTTGTTGTTGTTGTTGTTGTTGTTGTTGCTGCTGCTATTTAGCATCTGTCTGCTGTTTGTCTGTCTATCTATCTATCTATCTATCTATCTATCTATCTATCTATCTATCTATCTATCTATCTATCTATCTATCTATCATCTAATTTACATGGCTGACCATCTCACAAAAAAGTTACTCTAAGCAGCATATAGTACTTAGTCAAACAATAAATAGACAAAATAAGCCATTATTAAAATTGTGTGTCGGATGTATCAAAGCTTACTAAATGTGGTATTTCTTGCTGTAGTTACGTTTCTTTCTGTTAAATTTTCATTAAAATAAAATAAAATTCTTTTTGTTATTTTAAGACCTTCATCTTATCACTTTTTCTCTATATGGGTAGTAATTATTTCACACATTGAAGCAAGCAGAAACCAAAGCCCATCAAATCCATAAAAGCTTCTAACCTGGAGCATGTGTTTGCTGAGTGACCTATGCCCAGAATACCCTCATCCTTAATAAACATTTCATATGGGAACTGAGTAGTGATATATTGTTAGACCTTAACCCAAAAAATAGACACAGGTCTCCTAGGTAATTGTACTCCTACAAAGCAATACAATTGCCTTTAAGTGATAATATTGGGCTTTCAGCTTTTACCATTTTATTAATTTATAGGGACACAAATATAGACTCATTTTCAAGCTTGCTGAGTTTTACATCAGGCACAGCAAACCAACTGTAACTCTTCAGCATGAGTCATAATTTTAGAAATGGTCACAAAATCTCATTTGTTCAGCAAATAAATCAGTGACCCTCATGTTCTTTTGAATTGGTCTATATCAATGGTGGGATTCAAATATGTGGTTCTCTGTGTGGATGCTACTTCTGGAAGTCCATTCTGGGCCTGGGCAACAAAAAATTAGCTAATGGCTCTGCCGAAGTGGTGCGAACCGGCTGAATCCCACCACTGGTCTATATTCATTCTAAATATCAAAGTGATTTACTAGATATTGAAAACAGAGAGAGTCAACATTCTAACTTGTAGTTTTTAATAAGATTCATTTCTTGGATAGTACCTAAGAAATGAATAAAAATACTGGAATTAGTCTTGTCTACCATTCAAAAGTTGATGTGAAATATTCATAACTATAATTGCTGATTAATAATACAGAAGGGTATATCATCTATAGGATGCTTCAGGAAGATTCTTACTTCTTATTCTCTATATTGCTTCAGTTATAAGAAAAAAAATAGCAACAACTCCATTTAATTCATAGTACCTTTCTCAAATAAAAGGGGAACATCCAGATTAAGACTAAACATATAACAGGGTAAGTTTAAAACAGTCTCTCCTTTTATCTTTCCCATTCTTCAACCTGACTGCATACTTCTTTTTACTCTTGCCATAATGTTCTCTTAAAAATTATTTCACACCCAATGGATAGATAGCAGAAAATAATTTTAGATCAAAGAACTAATGTGCCTCCCTTTCAAATGTCCTAGAATACAAGACAAGTAGGTTGTTCTCACTGTAAAGAGAAATTTCCTGACAGTGATAATAACAAAATAACAGAGTTGGAAGGGACCTTGGAGGTCTTTTAATCCAACTGCCTACTCAAGCATGAGACCCTGTACCATTTTACACAAATGGTTATCCAGTCCCTTCTTAAAAGCCACACACATCCACAAATTCTGGAGGCAAGTTGTTCCACTGGTTGGTTTTTTTTTCCATCAGGAAATGTCTCCTTAGTTCTAGGTTGAGAACAGTGAGTTAGTGGAATGGCTTGCCTTCAGAAATTGTGGGTGCTCCATCACTGAAGATTTTAAAGAAGAAATTGGACAATCATTTGTCTGAAATAGTATAGGGTCTTCTGCTAGTCCAGGCGGTTGGACTAGAAGATCTCCAAGATCCCTTCCAACTCTGTCATTCTGTTAATTTGGAGAGACAAATGGCAGCCAAATGACTATGGTGTTGAAAGAGATCCTTGATTGCATAAGATTGAACCAGCAGAAATACGTCCCTGAAAGTTGACTGTTTCACAATGGAGTCTGCCTCCATTCTTAGAAAAAAGGAAATAATAATAATAATAATAATAATAATAATAATAATAATAATAATAATAATAATAATAATAATAATAATAATAATAATAATAATAAAAAAGTTGGAAGGGACCTTGGATGTCATCTAGTCCAACCCCCTGCTCAGGCAGGAAACCCTATACCATTTTGGACAAATGGCTGTCCAGTCTCTTCTTAAAAACTTCCAGTGTTGGAGCATTCACCACTTCTGGAGGCAGGTTGTTCCACTGGTTAATTGTTCTAACTGTCAGGAAGTTTCTCCTTAGTTCCAGGTTGCTTCTCTCCTTGATTAGTTTCCATCCGTTGCTTCTTGTCTTGCCTTCAGGTGCTTTGGAGAATATGTTCTAGATTATTTTCTACTGAATGAATGAAAACAAACCTGCATCAGCAAAATTCCTTGCCCACAAAACACAGGAACAGAAAACACACTTAGAATATAATTGGAAAACACATACAGAAGGATTAAGAAAATAAAGAGTCTTACACAAAATCACCAAAAACTGCTGAAGAAGGGCGTTTATTATAAGAAGTAGGACTTGTAAAACGGTAAGTGTGAGAAATAATGCCAGCCATTATGAAATCTCCAGACTTATAATACTTATGATGAATAGGAAGAGGCTCACTAACATTACATCTAAAGCTAAAAACTTTGCACACTGTCAGTGGAAATAACACCAATACAAACACCAGCAATGTTACCATCTTCTATGGAATTCTTCTGGGTAAAAATGAATCAAACAGCAGTGATGAGACTCAGCAAGTTCTCTGTCAACTATTATTCAGCCTGATTGGTTGCTTACTATGCAAACTGAAGCCATGTCTGTTCTGTGCAAATTGTCTGCAATCCAACTGATAAAGAATCATAGATTTCCTACTTTAACTCTGATTGGCTGATAAACATACTTTGATATTGATTAGTTTTGACTTGTTATTTTTCCAATAGATTTTAAAGCTCCCCAAGGAACTGAAGAAAAAAATAATATTAATGTCATAATTACAGGAGGGAATTCTTATGATTATTATTCAGAGATACAGTTGCTTGAGGGTATGAAAAGGTGAATATGTTCCCTAAATTTGAACCCAACTTTGGTTCTTTTTTTTTAAGGTGGCAAAGTTGCTGACGTTTTTAATGATGTATAGAAATTTATATCTGTCTTCTCTCTCTCTCTCTCTCTCTCTCTCTCTCTCTCTCTCTCTCTCTCTCTCTCTCACTGTGTGTGTGTGTATGTATATGTGTGTGAATATGTGTGTGTATGTTTGCATATATAAATAAAGTTTAAAACCAAGAACATTATACACTCCCTAAATCATCCAGTTTCTGAGTTACAAATAGTCCTCGACTTGCAATTGAAATTGGGATCTGATTTCCAGTTGTAAGTTGTTATGGTCATAAGTCAAGGTACCCATGTGTCCAGATCTGTTTTTATGACTTAATTTTTAGGATCTGTTAAATGAATGCATGGTTGTAAGTGTGAATCTATTCTTCTGAGTGATTTTTTTAAAGCAGAAACTGGCAAAGTCATTGCAAATCATAGTAATATGACCATGGGATGCTACAAATGGTTGTAAAGGTGAGCTGGTTGTAAAGGTGAGCTAAGTGCCTGAAATGTGGTCATGTGACTGCATATGTGTAGGTGTGTGGGGTCAAAACCTTCGTAATTTTGAATGGTTGTTAAGCGTCAAGTTTTAAGTCAAGGACTACCTGTATTTGTATGTAATAGTGCCACAATCCATTCNTTCAAGAACCCATGAAATATACCAAATCAGATTAACAAAGACCATAAAGTTTTAATTTTTGCAGAAGTTAAAAAACAGAAGGACAGAATCCAGATGTTTCCCAATTCATGTTTCAGGATGGGAATAGTTTAGAATAAGTTGCCTCTTGGATGTCTGAATATTTTGGCTATTTCAGAAACCAGGATCAAGCCACAATATGGATTGGGTGATTCTTGCATGGTCTTGGCACCTTTCTACATTTCAAATTCTGTTAATTTTTGGGGGGGATGGCATGTTGGGTGTGCATCTTACCTGATTGAATTGGCAGGGCCATTGAATTTCTTCTGCGTGAATGGTGAAGCCTTCCTTGGGAAGAGTCATGGGTTCTATTTTACCAACTTTAATTCTTTGAAAGGAGTGGTTTGGGAATGTGACCCAATTGATAATATCAAATCCTGCTATTAATGAACCATTTTCATCAAAGGAAACTTTTTCACCAGCAGAATTGTTAAATGAAACACTTCTCAGAAAGTGATGGAACTGAAATCAGGAATCAGGAAAATAAATGAAAGAAAATCAATCAATCAGAATACAGTTGGTAGGGATCTTGGAGATCTTCTAGTTCAACCCCCTGTTCAAGCAGCAAATCCTATATGATTTCAGACAAGTCTCTTCTTAAAAACCTCCAGTGATGAAGGACCCACAACTTTTGAAAGCAAGCCACTCCACTGGTTAATTGTTCTCACTGTTAGGAAATTTCTCCTTAATTCCAGGTTATTTCTCTCGATTAGTTTCCATCCATTATTGGAAACAATGTAAATTGTAAACAGAATATGAAAAGAAGACCTAAGATAGCAGTTGTTCAAACTGGAAATTTACAAATAATCTGTCTCCTAAATGTTTTATTTAGCTTAATAAAAATATCACTGTGCTAAGCAAATTTATCTCTGT
The DNA here is from genome assembly GCF_001527695.2 of Protobothrops mucrosquamatus. Classification (NCBI taxonomy): domain Eukaryota; kingdom Metazoa; phylum Chordata; class Lepidosauria; order Squamata; family Viperidae; genus Protobothrops; species Protobothrops mucrosquamatus. The sequence goes on from NW_015387613.1 coordinate 31,726, forward strand.
GTTGCTTATTGTTGTCTTCTTGTCACATTATTTAACATAATCACCACGGTCAACATTACGTTTAGTCCATGTTAACTATATTAGATAAAGTAAAGTGACAAGAAGAAATAATGAAACAGCTAAATGCTGGAGTAATGTTATTTTATAGTATTTATTTGGAAGCTTAAATAAATGTATCAGAAGAAAAAAACAAAACAGGGACATCAGTAATAAGAAGAGAATCACATCCCTTAATATATTCTTATTTATTTAAGAATATATATTCTTAAGTAGATGTAATGATGAACTCCATATAAAATGAACTTATAAAATATAATTTAGATTTTTAAGACAGTCGTTGACCTAGATTATACTTTGCTCAGACCAGTATATACAATCAGTAGTGGGATTCAAATATGTAAACAACCAGTTCTCTGTGTGAATGCCATTTCCGGAAATCCATTCTGGGCCTGGGCAACAAAAAATTAGCTATCAATTCTGCCGAAGTGGTGCGAACTGGCTGAATCCCACCACTGCATACAATCATTAAGAAGAAATTTATGTCTAAGCCTGATGAGCAGTTACCTTCCACAAAGATAGATGCAAAAGTTTCCATCCTTCTCTCTTTGTTCTTGATCTGTACCTGGACTCACTTGAATGCATATCATGGAGAGCATGAGCTACAGCATGAACAGCATTATAGATGCTGTAGCTGTGAGCGGTCAGGCTTGTTTCAAAAACAGATACAGGAAGAGAGTCTAGTTTTTCTTCCCCAGTGCAGATTTTGCTCCCCTCTCTTCCCAGAGAAACAGGAAATACACAGTTAAAAGCTTGTTCCCAAAAAGCTTTGATGAAGCCATCTTCTCTTCCACCTTTAGGATTTCTGACTTGAACAAAGTTCTGGAAGCCAAACAATTCCTTTTTGTGCACTGCAAGTGATAAAGCACCATGTATGAAATCTAAGTTCCAATCATCTTGAAGGGGAATTGATGTGAAATCCATTTGAGCTGTCATAATCCAGACCTTTGTCGCCATTGGTACATTCTCAAATTCTGAGAAATAAAGCACTGTCCTCAAAACGAAGAAGGTCTGAAGTTCACCGTGGACTATAAATACATTTGCAGTGCTTTTCATGATAAGCAGGAATGTGTTGAGTGCCTCCTTTAGCATTTGCTCAAACAATACAGATAAAGTTAGCTGAGGGAATCTTTGTATGAGGGCAAAGCAGATGCCGCTTTTGGAGAACATAGGAAGGACTTCCTGTATGAATCTCTCTCCATTAACATCATTCAAGTAAACCACTCCAACCCATCTCCAGTTGAAATATAGCAGTAACTTGAGAACACCCTCATACTGGACTGCCACACTTGGGAACATCTGATGGAAAAAGACTCCTTGAGTTTTTTTCTCCATCACTAGATCTGAACCATATGTGAGCTAAATCAAAAAGGGAGCACCAGAAAATATATTTTCACAATAAAGCAAGAAGGTGTGTTTGTGTGTATGTATTTGTTGATCATCTATTCTTAAACTTATTTTCTTTCTTTCTCCATTTTCTTGTTCACAGTTCACTTTTCATGTGATTCCTTTTTCAAAAGGGCAAAAAACTCCCTACCAGTTTTTTCATTTGCAGTTTGTGTGGAAAATGATAAAATAAAGGAGCTTAATTGCCTGCACTGATTTTTCCTGAATGGGGCTAACAGTCAGGCAGAACTGCTCCTAATCTTCATGATGCAATTTAGCTGCATAAAGAAAGGAATAGACAGAAATTTGTGCATGGTGTCCCTGAATCAAGAATTTCTTTTAAAATTAAATCCTTGAATTTATTTCTATTTATTTTTCTCATCCTTAGACAACAAAAATATCTCAAATTTGCCAGGAGAGGTTTGCACCTCTATTGCAATATCTATTTTTTTTTCATACTGCCTACCTGTGGGATCTTGTACAGACAGAGAATGGTTGCCATATTGAATTTGACATCACAGTTAGGTCCCCCAATAACTGCTACTAGATTATTTTGTGCATCACATCTGTAATTTGGGAGAAGTTTGTCTTTTATGGAGAGAAGTTCCATGGAAGCAAGATAAATAGTCCTTGCCCTGAAATCATTATTGTAGATATGGAAGCCCAGAGTGATGTTAGGTAAGAGTTTGGCATTGTCATTAATCATCTTTAAAGCAAATTCCAAAGCCAGAATGTGTTGGTAGTGCTGTTTTAGGACCCTATGATGAGAGGAATGGACATTTTATAATTTTGAAGTTTCAGCAAAGAAGTTGATTGAATTTGGAATGCTTGGCCCTAGTTTTTGAATACTCCCACTACATCCCTTAAGATCCTTCCACTCCAGAATAGTAGAATTCTTCAGGAGGTTTAAGATGCAAAACTGTTTAAATGTTTTTCTGGATACCCCCAAGATTTTTTTCCCCTTAGAATGGTTTTTTTTTGTGTTCTTCCCTTTTTGAAGGCCTTTGGACATGGTTTTTTTTAAAGTTTGGGGGTGTTTGTTTTAGTTTTTTTTTAAGAAACAATGAGCTTGGAGAGTCCAGAGTCCAGGAATAGTGAATGTGAAGACCATAAGCTTTCTGAAGTATTTATCAGGACCTCTTTTACTGCTTTACCTTCAGAAAACAGTTTTGCCTGGCTCCATACAGTTGCAGTGTCAAAATTGGGATATCTATCTGTATGATTTGAGAAGTGAGATTTTGGCAGACTAGTATATCTGAAGCTCACATTCAACAAGAGAACTAATCAACTACATTGATTATATGGAGTTCACTGATAAGAAACCTTTATCCATGGAATTAATTAAGCCCTAACTTAGATATGGAACCCAGCAGAAAATATTCCTTGGATAAGAGTTAAGGCATCAGCCAGCAGTTCCAAGTCTGAAATCCTGAAACACATGCTGGGCAGATCTCTACACTCTGACAAGGATCCTACAGTTACTTTTGTTTAATATTAACTTGGAATGCAAACAATACAGGAAATTATCATCAAACAAATACAATATAGGCTCAAACACTGTAACACCAAACAGGGAGAAGCAAGGAAGTTACCTCAGATGATCTGCCCCCACTGAGCTATGCTCTAAAATGGATAAGACTATGTCTACATCAGTATAGGATTATTTTGAAACCTTAGAATTGGGGATGGTATTTTCTGCCTGTCTGTCTGTCTGTCTGTCTGTCTGTCTGTCTGCTGTCCAGCTAGATAGATATCTGTCTGCTCTCCAGCTAGATAGATATCTAGATATCTATCTAGCTCTACATATTTATTTATTTAGCATCTGTCTGTCTGCTATCTGTCTGTCTATCTAGCTATCTAACTCTACATATCTATTTATTTAGCATCTGTATGTCTGTCTATTTAGCTATCTAGCTCTACAATCACTTAAATATGAGCCAGCAATGTGCTGCAGCTGCCAAAAAAGCCAACACAGTTCTAGGCTGAATTAACAGAGGGATAGAATCAAGATCATGTGAAGTATTAATACCACTTTACAATGCCTTGGTAAGGCCACACTTGGAATACTGCATCCAGTTTCAGACACCACAATATAAAAAAGATGTTGAGACTCTAGAAAGAGTAAAGAGAAGAACAACAAAGATGATTAGGGGACTGGAGGCTAAAGCATATAAGGAATGGTTGCTGGAATTGGATATGTCTAGTTTAATGAAGAGAAGGATGAGGGGGGACATGATAGCAGTGTTCCAATATCTCAGGGGCTGCCACAAAAAAGAGGGAGTCAAGCTATTCTCCAAAGCACCTGAAGGCAGGACAAGAAGCAACGGATGGAAACTAACCAAAGAGAGAAGCAACCTAGAACTAAGGAGAAATTTTCTGATAGAACAATTAATCAGTGGAACAACCTACCTCCAGAAGCCGTGAATGCTCCAACACTGGAAGTTTTTAAGAAGAAACTGGACAGCCATTTGCCTGAGCAGGGGGTTGGACTAGATGACCTCAAAGGTCCCTTCCAACATTATTATTATTATTATTATTATTATTATTGTTGTTGTTGTTGTTGTTGTTGTTGTTGTTGTTGCTATTTAGCATCTGTCTGCTGTTTGTCTATGTTCATATGGGGACTGAGTAGTGATATATTGTTAGACCTTAACCCAAAAAATAGACAAAGGTATCCTAGGTAATTGTACTCCTACAAAGCAATACAATTGCCTTTAAGTGATAATATTGGGCTTTCAGCTTTTACCATTTTATTAATTTATACAGACACAAATATAGACTCATTTCAAGCTTGCTGAGTTTTACATCAGACACAGCAAACCAACTGTAACTCTTCAGCATGAGTCATAATTTTAGAAATGGTCACAATATCTCATTTGTTCAGCAAATAAATCAGTGATCCTCATGTTCTTTTGAATTGGTCTATATCAATGGTGGGATTCAAATATGTGGTTCTCTGTGTGGATACCACTTCTGGAAGTCCATTCTGGGCCTGGGCAACAAAAAATTAGCTGTGCGAACCGGCTGAATCCCACCACTGGTCTATATTCATTCTAAATATCAAAGTGATTTACTAGATATTGAAAATAGAGAGAGTCAACATTCTAACTTGTAGTTTTTAATAAGATTCATTTCTTGGATAGTACCTAAGAAATGAATAAAAATACTGGAATTAGTCTTGTCTACCATTCAAAAGTTGCTGTGAAATATTCATAACTATAATTGCTGATTAATAATACAGAAGGTTATATCATTTAATTCATACTACCTTTCTCAAATAAAAGGGGAGCATCCAGATTAAGACTAAGCATATAACAGGGTAAGTTTAAAACAGTCTCTCCTTTTATCTTTCCCATTCTTCAACTTGACTGCATACTTCTTTTTACTCTTGTCATAATGTTCTCTTAAAAATTATCTCACACCCTTTCAAATGTCCTAGAATGCAAGACAAGTAGGTTGTTCTCACTGTAAAGAGAAATTTCCTGACAGTGATAATAACAAAATAACAGAGTTGGAATGGACCTTGGAGGTCTTCTAATCCAACTGCCTACTCAAGCATGAGACCCTGTACCATTTTACACAAATGGTTATCCAGTCCCTTCTTAAAAGCCACACACATCCACAAATTCTGGAGGCAAGTTGTTCCACTGGTTGGTTTTTTTTTCCATCAGGAAATGTCTCCTTAGTTCTAGGTTGAGAACAATGAATTAGTGGAATGGCTTGCCTTCAGAAATTGTGGGTGCTCCATCACTGAAGATTTTAAAGAAGAAATTGGACAATCATTTGTCTGAAATAGTATAGGGTCTTCTGCTAGTCCAGGCGGTTGGACTAGAAGATCTCCAAGATCCCTTCCAACTCTGTCATTCTGTTAATTTGGAGGGACAAATGACAGCCAAATGACCATGGTGTTGAAAGAGATCCTCACATCTTTAAATATTTGGATAAGATTGATTGCATAAGATTGAACCAGCAGAAATACATCCCTGACTGTTTCACAATGGAGTCTGCCTCCATTCTTAGAAAAAAGGAAATAATAATAATAATAATAATAATAATAATAATAATAATAATAATAATAATAATAATAA
>NW_015387613.1:39051-40678 GCF_001527695.2 Protobothrops mucrosquamatus
TCTCTCTCTCTCTCTCTCTCTCTCTCTCTCTCTCTCTCTGTGTGTGTGTGTGTGACATGTATGCATCAATATCAATAGCACTTTTTCTGTCTGTATATTTATCATAGAACTGAGAGCTAAACCTTTAAAGAATTTGCTCATTTGTCTAGGCCAGGGCTTTTCAACCTTTTCACCCATTGTACCACTTTTAGGATATGGCAATATCCAAGTATCACCAGTCGCCTAGCAAGGTGTCAAAAACTTGATGACCCCCCCCCCAAAAAGGAAAAAAGTGATAAAGTACAGGTAGTCCTCGACTTACAACAGTTCGCTTAGTGACTGTTTGAAGTTACAATGGCACTGAAAAAAGTGCCCCCCAAGCCACAGCCAAGCAAGACACCTGCCTGCCCACCTGGCGGCGCTCTTCCTCCTGTCTGAAGTTTCCATTGTTGTGAGCATTTTTGTTGAGGATTAGCAGCGGGGGTGGGGTGAGGGGGTGTTTGGTTTTTATTCCCCCCCGTCTGCTGGGTGGTTGCAGCAGGTTTTGGTCACTTCACATGACTCTGGGACACTGTGACCGTCATAAATATAAATCATTTGCCAAGCATCTGAATGTAAATCACCAGACCCTGGAGATGCTGCAACATTCCAGCTGATCGACGCTTCTTCTGGGCTCAGCAGAAGCACCAGGATCAGCGCTGAGCTCCAGCTGGAGCCTGGCACTGATCCTGGTGCTTCCGCTGAGCCCTGACAGCCCTGCAGCTCCAGCCATCTCTTGCTCAGGCTTGTGCAGTGCTGCCACCAGTTCAGCTCATTCCCCTCCCCCGCTACCACTTTTCTAGGATGTTCGCATACCACCTTCCAGGTGCCAATGTACCACAGGTGGTACCCGTACCACTGGTTGAAAAGCCCTGGTCTAGGCTATCAGAAGTTTCTAGATAAATCCAGAATGACAGAGGCTTCTAGATAAATATAAAATAAACTCAATATGGAGTAAACTACCAAAATATTCATAATTAACCATCACTACTACAATCAACTCCAATCTGTTCCAGGTAGTCTACCCTTTTCAAAGACAAGATCTGTTTCAAAAACAGTTACAGGAAGACAGTCTAGTTTTTATTCTCCAGTGCAACTACTGAGACAAGTAGGGATAGATGTATTCAGGGATCAAAACCAAAATATGTACATAGCCATCCAATTCATATCATCATGATTCTGAATGACCTACATCAACAAAAACAAAAGATAAAAAAATACAGTTAATATGTTTCGACATCAACAGGAGAAGCCAAAATCAACATAATAAAAGTGTACAGATTCATCCATCATTTTGGCTCAATGTCTGTAGGAAAACTAGGTCCATATACAAGAAAACAATCATTTATAAATATCTAGCATACTCAGCAAAATTAAATATGGTGGTATATGGTCATGAGAAAAAAAAACCTAGTTGAGTTAGAATTATAGATTTCTCACTTGTTTACTTTTACCAGGTGTCCCTTGCTGTTCAGCTCAGGCCTCAACACAATAATATAACATTTTGGAGAAAAGATAAAGCCCAAGCACCCAGCACTGGAAGCTAAGATGGAGAAGATTTCCACAGCTACCATGTATTTTCCCTTGGAGCTCAGATAGGTTGGAAGAA
>NW_015387613.1:41521-45914 GCF_001527695.2 Protobothrops mucrosquamatus
CTAGTTGAGTTAGAATTATAGATTTCTCACTTGTTTACTTTTACCAGGTGTCCCTTGCTGTTCAGCTCAGGCCTCAACACAATAATATAACATTTTGGAGAAAAGATAAAGCCCAAGCACCCAGCACTGGAAGCTAAGATGGAGAAGATTTCCACAGCTACCATGTATTTTCCCTTGGAGCTCAGATAGGTTGGAAGAAAGGTCAGCCAAACAGTGCAAAACACAAGCATGCTGAATGTGATGAACTTGGCTTCATTAAAACTGTCTGGTAATTTCCTAGTTAAAAATGCCACAACAAAGCTGAGAGTGGCTAGGAAACCCATAAAGCCCAGGATGCAATAGAACATGACAGGAGAACCTTCATTACATTGTAGTATAATTTCTTCAGTCACTGAATGCAAATCAAAATCAGGGAAAGGGGGAGAGGTGGCCAGCCACACAATACAAATCAGGGCTTGAATAAAGGAACAAGAAAATATAATGGAATTAGAGAATCTTTTCCCCACCCATTTTCTCATTCGAGATCCAGGCTTGGTAGCCATGAAAGCAAAAAGCACTATGATGGTTTTGGCCAATATGCAAGAAATGGCTATGGTGAAAATCATGCCAAAGGAAGTTTGCCGAAGGAGGCACTTCCACTGTTCAGGCTTGCCAAGGAACAGCAAAGAACAAAGGAAAGAGAACAGGAGAGAGATCAGTAGAATATAGCTGAGACTTCGGTTGTTGGCTTTGACGATGGGTGTTTCTTTGTGTTTCATGAAGATTCCAAGCACCAAAGCTGTGAAGAGAGAAAAGCAGAAAGCAAGCATCGCCAGAATGATCCCCAAAGGTTCTGTATAAGACAGAAAAGTTATTTGTTTTGGAAGGCATCCATCCTTGAATCTGTTTGGGTATTGCTCCTCAGGGCATTCAAAACAATCCTCTATATCTGAAAAAGAAAATGATACATTATACTTTTTCAGTACAGCACTAGCACTAGCACTTAAGACTTATATACCACTCCATAGTGCTTTGCAGCACTCTCTCAGTGCTTTACAATGTCAGCATATTGACCCCTAACAATCTGGGTCCTCATTTTCTGATCTTGGAAGGAAGGAAGGATGGAAGGCTGAGTCAGCCTTGAGTTGGTCAGGATTGGCTGTGGGCAGAGTTAAACCGCAATATTGCATTCTGACCACTGCATCAGTTATAACCCAAAGCTGAATCACTTTCCTTAAATAAAAGGAAAATTTAAAGAAGAAGAAAAATAATAGATCAAGAGTTATAGTTATCCTGATTATTTCTTTTTATACTGAAATATTTTCCAGTTACCTCCTAAATCTAGCTACCTTTTAATAGAGATACAGAAAATGAAGAAAAAAGTATAAAACCAAAGCCACTTATGTTACTTATATGTTTATTAATGACCTCTTTATTAGTGGATTTTCTTGTTCACCAAATTCTTTGTAAAAAGTAAAAATGCTACAAAATGAATGTTAACTATTTATTTTAAAAAAGAAACAAAACATTAAAATATGGCAAGAACAATGATACTAAAGGAGATTCTAGCTCACTGGAAGCAGGCATTTTTTCTCATTTAGAAAAGTTGAGGATGAGCAAATTAAGGGGGAAATACTGCAGGTAGGCAGGCAGGAGTAGAGGAAAAGTGAAGTGAAGAGAAGGGCAGAGGAGAGGAGAGGAGAGGAGGGAAGGGAGGGGTGGGGAGGGGAGGGGAAGGAAAGAGAAGAGAAGAGAAGAGTTATATCTTCGGTTCTTTAGGCATTGAACGAGGCAGAGTGTTGAAACAGCAAACAAGTTTATTAACTCAGAACAGAAGCAGCCCTAAGGCTGCTGCACAGCTATTTATACAGTTAGCCTCTAGGTGGCAACCAATAGATTTAAAGTAACAGTTTCCCACCCCAAACCTCATTATCAGCTTGGAGACAGCCAGTCTGGCTTTCAGTAACAGCAACCCTTAAACAATACAGCAATGTAGGTCAGACATTAAGCAAGTGATTTAAAAAAGCTGTGGCCAATACATTACAAGAAGAGAAGAGAAGAGAAGACTTAGGAATTCAGAGCAAGCTTTGTTGGCATGCAATGTACATTTTGGATGAACAGAAATACTGCATGCTGCCAAATTTGGTCACAAGCCTTCCTGTATGTATAGCTATTTCTTACCTTCCTTGTCTGAAATCTTCCCATTTGAACAGGGAATGCAATTATAGCAGCAGAATTGTTCCCCTTCCTTCTTGGACTTAGTATACCCTAAATGGCAACGGCCATTACAGAGAGAGAGGGGCCGTGTCTGAAAAAAACCCAGAACGGAGTTAGTTAGATTTTGCTACTCATTAGACCAGGGTTGTCAAACTCAATTTCATTGAGGGTCGCATCAGCATTGTGGTTGCCCTCAGGGGGCCGGGTGGGTGTGGCCAGGGTGGGTGAAGCCTACTGGGTGGGCATGGATGGAGTGGGTGTGGCCTACTGGGTGGGTGTGGTCATCTCTACATCATTTGTGTCAAGGGTGCCTGTGGGGGCCTGGGTAGGAGTGGGATAGATCTGAGGGTCTCTGGTAGAAGGGGATGGGACCAGGGCAAGTGCCAAGGCATGGTCCACTGGAGGAGCCTCACTGTTCCTCTCAGGCCATGGGGAGCTTATGGAGCTAAGACTGAATGCGTTTCAGCATAGATGGCCACCACAAAATTGTACATTGGCTCCTGGCTGGCCTGGGCCAGGGCCAAGGCCAAGGCAGAGTGGGCCGTTCCCTCACTGTTTCCAGGATGGCTTCGTGGGCCACATGAAACCACTTCGCGGGCTGCATCCGGCTCCCGGGCCTTGTGTTTAACATGTCTGCATTAGACAATATACGGCTTAGGAAGACAGGATGATAGAATTAGAAGACATTTATATATGTATTTATTTCTATTACTTTTGCTGAGATAATATTCTCTGTTAAGTTTATTAGTTTTTATTATTACAGGTTTTCTATGAAACCCAAATCAAACAAATCTGGGTGATTTAAAGACATTGGAATAACAACAACAATAGCAACAACATCAATAAACCATTAAGAGTGATTCCAATGACATTTTGAGTGGGTTGAAGACTCTGTGAAATAAAACTGGCTTTTATGATCTGGAAAATATATTTTATTCTTTAGTGGTTAATTTCTTTTCTAACAAAGGCAGCTTCCTTGCTTCCAGTTGGTTTTTTTTCCTTTACCACATTTGTCTTTTTTTTTATTTATTTATTTATTTATTTATTTATTTATTTATTTATTTATTTATTTATTTATTTATTTATTTATTTATTTATTTATTTATTTATTTATTTATTTATTTATTTATTTATTTATTTATTTATTTATTTATTTATTTATTTATAATTTTCTTATAATTCATGCCTCCCCATCAATTCTGAAAATGTAGGTTCAAAATATCTTCATCTTTTCTTTCTACAGAGGATAATTTTATACTGAAATCATGTTTGGATCATGCTTTCCTAATTTATTAAAGGCATACACAAGCTATCAAAGGATATTTTTTCTATTTCATTTTAAATTTCTAGGAACTATATTAACATGATCATCTCTTCCTCCTCCTCCTCCTCCTCCTCCTCCTCCTCCTCCTCCTGCGTTTTATTCCTTCCACTCAGTCATGATTCCTGCTGACTACCTGGACAGGTCCCTGCCATTTTGTTGCCAAGATTTTTTCAAAAGTGGTTGGATGTTACATCTTTCTTAGGGTTGAGAAGTCCTAAATCATAGATTGAAAATCGCACACACTAGAACTATAATCCTCCAGTTTCTAGCCTGATGCTTTAACCATCACACCATCTGGTTCTGTCTTCAGAAGGGTCACATTTAGCTTCCAGCCCATTCAAAACATTATTTGTACCAAAACTATATATTTCCCAAACAAAGAATATACAGTACTTCTAACAATAAAATTAATTGGGGATTCAGCTTAATTCAAGGGTATCACGCCCCATTTGATTTGTGCAGGTCCAGAAATATTGAAACTATTTTTTTAACTATTGTGGATAACAACTTTATACAGCTTCATATGCATCTTAACCCTACCTGGTTAAATATCCCAGGCCACACAATGGCATCTTCCTGGATAGTAAGAATTTCGCCTGAGGACTCCTTTGTGTCTATGTTACCAATGCTAACTCTCAGAAAAGATTGATTGGGAAACATAATCCAATTTAAAATATTGAAACCACCTACTAATTCTCCATTCTGATCAAAAGAAATCTCTTCCTCAGCACTGTTATTGAATGAGGTGCTTCTCAAATAATGGTGGAGCTAAGTTGAGAGGAAAGAGAAAAGCGTGAACAACAAAATAATTCTCCATAGTGGATATTGCAGTAATTGGAGACAGCAGAATAGAAAATAAGGTACTGGAAAAAA
>NW_015387613.1:45984-66408 GCF_001527695.2 Protobothrops mucrosquamatus
TATTGAAACCACCTACTAATTCTCCATTCTGATCAAAAGAAATCTCTTCCTCAGCACTGTTATTGAATGAGGTGCTTCTCAAATAATGGTGGAGCTAAGTTGAGAGGAAAGAGAAAAGCGTGAACAACAAAATAATTCTCCATAGTGGATATTGCAGTAATTGGAGACAGCAGAATAGAAAATAAGGTACTGGAAAAAAGAATCTCAACATGCAAACATCTGCAAACAGAAGTAGAATGACTATGGCAAAATAAAGGAAATATAGTACTAATAGTAGTAATTGGAGCATCATCTCATGGCCATTGGCATTGACAAAAATCACCAAATTTTATAATGTACAAAGTCAGTTGTAAAAGATAGCTTGACTAAATCAGCTTACATCCTGTGACCATATCTTTAACACTATCAGACAACATCTGCCTATCCCAGGTTCTTGGGAAGGACTCAATAGATGCATAAAAATGCCAGATCCAATCTAAACATCTGGCTGATTGTGTGATGAACCATACTAATACTATACTAATTCACATTGTCAGTTTTTACAAAAGATGCAGGGGAAAGTGGATAAAGATAAAATCTGGGTATGTCTTATAATTGGAACATTTAAAAAAGTGGAAGGCTTGATTTTGGCTTTTCCAAGTGCAGGCTATTTGAATTAATTCAATCAAAGCCAGACCTGAAAAATCATTGAATGATTCAAAGTGCATAGGAACAGAAGGAAGTTGATTATTTACTGAGCTCATGCAATGAAATTGCATAAACTGATAATAAACAATGAACCATTTCAGATAAATGACTGTCCAGTCTTTTCTTAAAAACCTCAGGTGATAAAGCACCTACAACTTCTGAACGTCAAGCTGTTCCACTGGTTAATTGTCCTCACTGTTAGGAAGTTTGTCCTTAATTCCAGGTTGCTTTTCTCCTTGATTAGTTTCCATTCATTGTTTCCTCTCTTGCCTTCTGGTGATCTGGAAAATAAGCTGACCCCTTCTTCTTTGTGGCAGCCCCTCAAATAATGGAATATTTCTATCATGTAACCCCTGGTCCTTCTTTTTTCTAGGCTGGCCATACCCAATTCTTGCAACTGTTCTTCATAATGGTCTCCAGGCTTCCAAAGTCTGAACATATGTTTATAAGTGGTGAGCAAAACTGGATGTAGTATTCCAGGTGTGGTCTTAGTAAGGCTTTATAAAATGGTACTAATACTTTGCAGGATTTTGATTCTATGTCTCTGTTTATACAACTAAGGATTGTATTAGCTTTTTTGGCTGCTGCCACATGCTTCTGGCTAGTGTCATACAAACAACAAGTGATAAATCATAAGATACTAATAGGAGAATGTAATAGGAGAGATGAAAAGGTAAGAAAGATGAGAAGATGATAATAATGAGAAGAAGACAAGGATAACAGCAATACAGCCTATACATGTTTCAATCTATTGTTTTTTATAGTTTTCATCTATTGCTTGTTCTGCCTTCAGGTGGTTTGGAGAATAGGTTGACCCCCTCTCTTTGTGATAGTTCCTTAGATGTTGGAACACTGCTATTATGTCATTCTTAGTCATTTTTCTTATAATAATACTAAATAATACACATTTTTAACAGAGGCCACATTTGAGGTATCTTCATTGAAACATATATAAACAAATATGATCAACAGTTTGCAGCAGCAGCCAAAAAAGTCAATGCAATCCTAAGTTGCATTAACAGAGGGATGCAATCAAGATCGTGTGAGGTACTAATACCACTCTATAAAGCCTTAATAAGACCACACCTAGAATACTGCAACCAGTTTTGGTCACCACACTATAAAAAAGATGTTGAGACTCTAGAAAAAGTGCAGAGAACAGCAACAAAGATGATTAGGGGACTGGAGGCTAAAACGTATGAAGAACGGTTACAGGAACTGGGCATGGCTAGTCTAGTGAAGAGAAGGATCAGGTGAGACATAATAGCAGTGTTCCAATATTTGAGGGGCTGTCACAGAGAGGAGGGGATCAACCTATTTCCAAAACACCTGAAAGCCAGACAAGGAATAAGAGATGAAACTGATCATGGAAAGATTCAACCTAGAAATAAGGAGAAATTTTCTGACAGAGAGAACAATCAACCAATGGACCAGATTGACTTCAGAAGTTGTGGGAGCTTTATCACTGGAAGCTTTCAAGAAGAGACTGGACTGCCATCTGTCAGAAATGATGTAAGGTCTCCTGCTTGGGTGGAGGGTTGGACTAGATGACCTATAAGGTCCTTCCAACTTCTATTCTATTCTATTCTATTCTATTCTATTCTATTCTATTCTATTCTATTCTATTCTATTCTATTCACATTTAGCCCAATGTATTTGCTTGTACCATAGATTGTTCTCTTTCCCATCATAGGTTCAGAACGTTACCTTCCATGGATGCTGATTGATAAGGTCCAAGCTCTTTGCCTTTACCAATGCATTTTGTTTATTGCTGGATAAGTGCATGGCATGAAAAGCATGTGCAATAGCATAGATAGCATTGTAGATGCTGTAGCTGTGGCCAGTGATGCTCATTCCAAACAGAGTCATAGGAAGAGTCTCCAGCTTCTCTTCCCCGGTGCATTGTTTTTCAACTCTTTCATCTATTTCACCATCAGAAAACAAGCAAGTAAAAGCATGCTGCCAAACTTCTAACAAGAAACCATCTTTTTTTTCTGAGTGGGGGCTTCTCATTTGAAGAAATCTGTGGAATCCATGCAACTCTTTTGAGGGAAGAGCAAATGATAGGGCACCATGCAGGAAACTGATATCCCAATTTCTTTGAAATGGTAGCGATATGAATTCTATCTGGGCTGTCATGACCCAAACTTTAGCTTTCGTTATCATTGTAATATTATCCCAGTCGACATATGCTTTCATGACTCTGAAAAACATCAGAGCGTGAATTTCACCATGAATAACTACTACTTTGGCACTGCTTTCCATAACAACCTTCATTTTTTTGTGCCCTCTTCAATGCTTTCAGGTATATAATCAGAAAAGGTTTGTTTCGGAAGCTGCTCAATGAAATCGAAACAGATCCCTTTTTGGGAAAAACCAGGGAGTACTTTTTCTACAAACTCCTCTGTAATATCCTCATTTTGATAAACCACCCCAATCCATATCCAGTTGAAATAAAACAGTAGCTGGAGAATCCCATTATACTGATGGGCCCGGTTTGGAAACATCTGATGGGAGAAGACAGCTTGAGTTTGTTCATTCATCACTGGAGCAGAGCCATATCTGATCTGTAGACATTAGAAAGACAAGAGAGGAAGACATAAGTCTAAAATATAATATGTGTATTTTTATCTGATGTAGGAGATGACCAGGCTGAGCATGAGGAAGGGATCAAATGCACCATTAGTCTTGCATCCTTTTGTGCCCACAATAGATCTAAATACAGCAATAACAACAACAACAACAACAAGAACAACAACAACAACAACAACAACAACAACAACAACAACAACAATAATAATAATAATAATAATAATAATAATAATAATAATAATAATAATAATAATAATAATAATAATAGAGTTGGAAAGGACCTTGGAGGTCTTCAACCCCTGCTCAGGCAGGAAACCCTATACCATTTCAGATAAATGGTTGTCCAGTCTCTTCTTAAAAACTTCCAGTGTTGGAGCATTCTCCTTAGTTCTAGGTTGCTTCTCTCTTTGATTAGTTTCCATCCATTGCTTCTTGTCCTGCCTTCAGATGTATTGGAGAATAGCCTGTCTCCCTCTTCTTCATGGCAACCCCAAAATATTGGAACACTGCTATCATGTCAGTCCTATTCCTTCTCTTCATTAAACTAGACATACCCAATTCCAGCAACCATTCTTTATACGTTTTAGCCTCCAGTCCCCTAATTATCTTTGTTGCTCTTCTATGTACTCTTTCTAGATGCACTATTCCAGGTTTGGCCTTACCAAATTATAAAGTGGTTAAATTCCATTGACTCTTATCTATTGCCAATTCACTTTGACAGTTAGTATTTCAGATTTTTCTATAGAGCTTTAGCATACAATAAACCTATATATTCATTTGAACTGCCTTGACTCCTAATTTCCTGTGCTTGACCTTAGCCTTTCAAATTATCCACTAATTGAATTCTGATGTAGCATAAGCTGAACAATTTCAAACAGTGCTTTCAGCAACTTCATTTACAATTCATGAAGGTGCAGAGATTTATTTATTTCTGTGAATGTGCTAAGATTATAAGTGAATTCTTTCACGGGTGGGGAAGAGGTACAAGATATCATATCAATATGTGTCTCACCATACAGACTTCGTGTAATCACGATCTTTTCTGTATCCTCGTCGAAAAAGGTACATCTCTATCACCTTACGTAGAATCTGAGTAAACTCTATAGGAAAAATAGTACCTTACCTCTGACTTTAATACTTGGTAATAAAAAAAAAAATTTTTGCATTCCAAATCAAGATGAATTACAGGTAGTTCTCAACTCACAACAGTTTGTTTAGTGACCATTCAAAGTTACAACAGCACTGAAAAAAAGCCAATTCTGATCATTTTTCACACTTGCTACAGTTGCAGCATCCCCATAGTCATTTGATTAAATTTCAGACACTTGGCAACTGATCATATTTATGATGGTTGCAGTATTCTGGGGTCAGGTGATCACCTTTTGTGACTTTCTGACAAGCAAAGTCAATGGGGAAACCAGATTCACTTAACAACCATGTTGCTAACTTAACAACTGCAGTGATTCACTTAACAACTGTGGAAAGAAAGATCATAAAATGGGACAAAACAAATGTCTCACTTAGTTCAGTTGTGGTCTTAAGTTGGGGACTGCCTGTATAGCTGTATTGTTTTATTAAATGGTTAGCTAATACAGAGCTGTCTGTAATATTTCTACATAGAAGAAAATTGTACCTGAATGGAAAAAGGTGGAAGAAGAAATAATTTCAGGAGGAAGAAACAATTTTCAATATCAAGAATTTGTCATTCTCATGCATTCCGTTTCCTCACCCCCCACCCTTCCCTTTTCTCTTCCAGGAGAAAAACATTGCAAACTGAATTTCCATTTATAATTTGAAATGGATGATAAAGATTTTAGCTTCATGTTCCTCTGATTTATTCTCTTTCCTCCAAAAGCTCAAAGGATCAGATGTCATATTGCTGCTTTAATTTTTATTCCCATCACAACAATATACCTGTGAACCAAGAAGAGCTGAGACACAAGTAAATATTCAATAGATACTCAGTTAGCTTTCCATGGGCGAACATGAACTTGAACCTGTGTCTCCTCCATCCTGATCAAGGACCCTATCCATGACATCATATTAGGTGTCAACTCAATTTTTTTAAATCTGATCTTACTTGTGGCATCTTAAAGACAGACAGGATGGTTGCCATGTGAAGGCAGACATGCGAATGAGCACCTCCAATGACTGCTAGCAAAACATTCCTGGCATCACACTTGTAGTTAGGGATGAACTGGCCCTTCCTAAAAAGAAGTTCCAATGAAGCAAGATAGGTCCAGCAAGCTTTGAAATGACTGTTATAAATATGGAAGCCCAAGGTGATATTGGGTAAAAGCTGGAGATTTTGATTGATCTCCTTTACAGCAAATGCCAAAGCCAGGATGTGTTGGTAACTCTGAATCAGTATCCTGCAATGAGAATGGCATAGTGCAATATAATCATGCCTTCACATTAGGCCATTGACTATACTTCCTTTCTAAAAGTATTTAAGAAAGTATATAGAAATGGCTCATGTCTTGTAAGTCTACCTAAGTCTACTTAAGCAATTCATCCCAAGACTAAACCTTCTCAAGCTAAGCATGCTGAATGGAATATAGGATTGAAAAAAAAAACTTCAAAAATACCATAACTGTAACCCTACAACTAAGCCTTAAACATAAAAATTCTCAATGAACCCAAAGGTGGGACATAATCCCCTTTAGAAAGATGATGGGACTTCTTGCCTAATGAGAGATTTATCTTTTAAATTCTCTAGGACACTAGGAGACCCAAGTAGCCAAAGAGGAGGGCATAAAAGCTAGAACTATAAATATGTTCATTGGAGGACTTTAACTTGCTGTGTGCCATGGCTTATTATTTATCTCCAAGCCTAATTCATAGGTTTTGCCTTTGTGGGAAGTCTCTCATTCAACTACAACCAAGCCTGACTCTGTTTAACTTTTGAGCAAGACATTAGAGAATACTCATGCCAGTGGCTTTTATTAACTGCAGTGGAGGAAAAGTAGAAATATCCTAGACTTTATAAAAACTAAAAAAAAATTAACTACCTCATGAGTACTACCTCAAATAACAATGCTTGAGGCTGCCAAAAGAGCAAGAACCAGAACTTTATATCTGCCTTGATATCTGAAGCAGAAGCAGGAGTAGGAGAAGGTGGAGGAAGAGGAGGAGGAGGAGGAGAGGAAAAGAAGGAGGAGGAGGAGGAGACCTCATAAGATAAATTCTAGCTATTAAGTATCAATGGAAACATTAGGAGCAATAACAAAACAAAGACAATAATGTATCCATCAATATAGTTTGTTTTGTTTTGAAGTCTAGCTACTTACATAAGACCACTTGGAGAGCTCTGAAATGGATGTTTGTCAAAGTTCATGACTTCTGAAAATACATAAATCTGGGACATGATGCCTCCAATTATAAGATCCCCTGGTGCATAATACTTGTGAAGTATGGGAATAGGGTTTTTGATGAAACACTGCACAGTAGTGCTCCTACCAACTACCTGGGGGAGTAACATGAATCCATATAATAAGAATATTTCCATATTTCATATTTTCAATAGAGAGAAGACATACTTTTCTGACATTCTCAGCCAATTAAAGAGGGAAAAAAAAACTGGAAATGAAGATATCAGAGTCCGGTGCTCCTAAAGCACATGCTGAGGAAAGAATAAGGACTATTTATAATTTTTTTCCCCAGCCTTGCTGTGTAGTTTTGCATACAGTCACTTGAACTCTCCAAAGACAAGAAATAGAAGGCATAATAATTATGGCTAATTTAATAATAATAAAGGAGTCAATGGTTCAAATAATTATCTGCAGCACTGAAAAATAAACATGTTTGTTGAATCTTAGGTGTACTTTTGTTGTAGAAAAGCAATGAAATGTTAGTGGAAAAAAACTGCTATAATTCTGAACTTTAATGAAGAAAAGGATGAGATATTCATAGACATGTATTTATTTAGCAAATGAATATAGCTAATGCATGAGGTTTTGTGTGAGTGTGTGTGTGTGTGTGTGTGCATGTGTGTATGTGTTGATCATTCAGATCTTTGTCATAAAAGGACCATTGGAAATAAACTGGAGGTGGGCAAATTGATTGTATCATAGATTTTTTTTGAACTTAAAATGTTTAAGTTATAATTATTTTATTTATAAAATATTCCAATGTAAATTTATCCACAGGCTCATACTGAATGGGAGCCACTATGGTGTAATTGTTAAAGTAGGACTAGGAGACCCAGGTTGTCTACCACCAGTCATAAAAATTCATTGTGTGAATTAATTACAAGTATGTGCCATTCTTGATTAGTGCAGTTTATCTCACAGGATTGTTAAAGGAAGGAAGGAAGGAAGGAAGGAAGGGAGGGAGGGAGGAAGGGAGGAAGGAAGGAAGGAAGGAAGGAAGGAAGGAAGGAAGGAAGGAAGGAAGGAAGGAAGGAAGGAAGGAAGGAAAGAGGATGAAGAAAATTAATAAGATACACCAAGTATCATAGTTTTCCCAATTTTATTTAGCATTCTGCATTAACACAGTGTTAATATCACGACTCACCACAATATAAAAAATGATGTTGAGACTCTAGAAAGTGTGCATAGAAGAGCCACAAGCATGATTGGAGGCTAAAACATATGAATAATTGCAAGAATGGAGTATATCTAGTTTAATGAAAAGAAGAATTGGGATAACTTAGAATAAATAATTTAGAATAAATTAATCAAAATTCTAATATTACTAATCAAGTAAATAACATAGACTATTGATGATAAAAAAAATAAGTTTCAATATCTCTCCAGTTGGGACTTAAGTTAAAGAAGAAGAGAAATGGGGAGAGGAATAGCCTTAATCTTTTGTTTAAGGTCAGTTTTATGACTCAAGGCTTATTAACAACCTTAAGAACAATTTAATTTCAATGCCTCTTTCATGGAATGGGATTTAATCATATATATCTTCTTCATAAATTTTGACCTGTTTTAATGTTTCCCCTTTAAGAGTTGCTTCTTGTCATTCAGTTCTGGCCTCATCTTAATGCTAAAGCACTTAGGGAAAAAGATGAAGCCCAATAATCCAAAACTAGAAGCTAAAATGGAGATCTCCACAGCCACCATGTATTTCCCTTTAGTGCTTAGGTAATGTGGAACAAAGGACAATCAAACACTGCAAAAGACTTGTTGGGTTTTTTCATTTTTTTTTCATTTAGCACTGAAGATGAGCCATATGCAAGCTGGAGAGATTAAGGATTATATAAAAATATAATAAAAAGAGAAGGAGAGTTGGTTAAAATGAAACAGAACAAATCTTCATCTCTCTTGATAGAAAAAGATGGAGGTGCAAATGAACATGGAGCTGGAGATGAAGATAGAGTTGGAGGCAGGTAATTGAATGCTCATGCATCAAGACATTCCTCCTTACCTGAAATTGAAATTGCTCAGAATTCTGGCCATGACAATACAGATATCAGGAATTGGTCCACCAATAACTGCCACTGGATTCACTTCCCTGCCACACTTGTAATTAGGAATCAAACTGTCCTTACTGAAGAGAATGGACATTGAAGCCAGATAGGTCCCCCTTGGAACAAAGTTGCTATCTGTGATATGAAAACCCAGGGTAATATTTGGTAAGATCTGAGCATTTTCATTGATCTCCTTTATAGCAAATTTCAAGGCTAGGATGTGTTGGTAAATTTGAACAAATACTTTTTTTTTCTTTTTCTTTTAGAGCACCCTGTCGGCCCAAATATGGGAAAGAGAAGTCTTTTATATATATATAATATTGAAATTAAAACATTTTTTACAACAGTGGTACGGAATCTGATATTAGTATACATAGAAAATTCTGGAAAATGATGCTGTTGCTAGGAGATGGTATTCTATATAAAGCTGAAGGTTGGAGTTTTAGCTGACATCAGTCAGGAACAATGACTTATGATGACTCCAGACCAAATAGTTATCTGCCAATTCAAAAGAACAACATATAACAGAATAACAGATTTGGAGGTCTTTTAGTCCATTCCCTGCTCAAGCAGGAGACCCTATACCATTTCAAACAAGCGGCTGTCCAGTCTCTTCTTAAAAGCTTCCACTAATGGAACACCCAGAACTTCTCTCTGATTAATTGTTCTCACTGTCAGGAAATTTCTCCTTAGTTTTAGATGGCTTCTCTCCTTAATTAGTTTTTATCTGTTGCTTCTTGTCCTGCCTTCAAGTGCTTTGGAGAAAAGCTTGACTCCCTCTTCTTTGTGGCAACCCCTGAGATATTGGAACACTGCTATCATGTCCTTCTCTTTACTACATTAGACATCCCTAATTCCTGCAACCATTCTTTATCTGTATTAGCTTCAGGCTCCTAATTATCTTTGTTGTTCTTCTCTGTACTCTTACTATATTATCTTTTTATAATATAGTGACCAAAATATTCTTAAGTGTGGTCTTACTAAGGGTCTATAGAGCAGTACTAATACTTCACATGGTCTTGATTCTATCCCTCTGTTAATGCAACCTAGCATTGCATTGGCACACTGCATATTTGGATACATATGTATTTGGACTTGTTTTTAAGGAAAGCAGAACTCAAGAGCAGAGTACCTATGAATAGTAACTCTAGGAGCTAAAATTAATGAATAATGAATTACTGTATCACACTGTGGATATATTGCAAGAACATTACACAACAGTCTTTTAAAAAAAATGACAAAGTACTATTTCCATTCTGGTTCCAATAAAGGAAGGTATTAGGAATTCATTCTAGAGAAAGCAGAGAAGTTTTGATTATATATCCCTAGCAATTCTGCACAAGTAAAAACTGAAGTTATTTTTTTTGTCCCATTTCAATCCCCTAACCTTGTAGTATTTCTAGCAAAAAATTGCAGGGAATCTCATCAGCCACATGGAAAGTGAAAAAGAAAAGCTTATTTGAAATTGTCTGATGATGGTATTATTTATTTCTCTGAACCCAACAGCCACTAGATCTTGTTGTGTGAGAATATGTTCACTATTCATAAGGCTGATATGAATAATGATCCTAATAAAAACACAAACACTTACATGTGATCTTCAAACACTTCAAAAGTTGGATGTGTTGTGAAAGTTATAGGTCTAGCAACAATGAAGCTCTGAGAAATAATTCCTGCAATGATGAAGTCCCCAGACTGATAACTCTGTTGAGGAAGCTGGAAAAGTCTCTCCAAAATGCAATTACTTCAGGAAGCAACATTGCCCGCTCTAAGGGGCAGCACTGCTAATACAGTTACTACAAATAGGGCAGCCTGGTATGAAGGTCTTGCTTTGAGGCACAAATCAATCAGTTCTTCCATTGTTACTCAGAACATCCATCCCCAACCATCACATCTTGATTTTAGAAGTCATCCACTTATTTTTTTTGAAGCTAAGACTTCAAGCTAACTCCAAAGCAGTGATCATATTCATGAATATGTTCTTCCTCTTCCAATTGTTGAGATTGTAGATGTTATGAACAGGATTTTAAAAAATTAAAATGTGGAAAATAGAATAATAGAGTTGGAAGGGACCTCAGAGGTCTTCTAGTCCAACTCCTTGCTCAAGGAGGAGATCCTACACCATTTCAGACAAATGGCTGTTCAGTCTCTTTTTGAAAGCCTCCAGTGATAGAGCACCCACAACGTCTTAAGGCAAGCTGTTCCATTGGTTGATTGCTCTCACTGTTAGGAAATTTCTCCTTAAGTTCTAGGTTGCTTCTCTCAGTTAGTTTCCAACCATTGTTTCTTGTCTTGCCTTTTGATGCTTTGGAGATTTTTTTTTCTTTTAAGCAACTTCTGCAATACTCCATGGCTGTGATGTGGTGAGGTGGGAAGGGAGAATGAGATTACTAGCACTGTGTTAGCTTAGCAATTACAGAGGACATACCTATCCATGGAGAATTATATTGTGCTATAATTTTACTGAAAAGTAGACATAAATGATATTGTTGCATTTGTCAAGTTTGGGGAATTGTAGACAGACCTGGAATAAATCCAAATGTAAAGGTCATATAACATGGAGTAAACAGTACTTCCTTCCTTCCATCCTTCCTCTGCAGATCAGGAGACCTCAACTCTCAGACATACAACATTAATAACTTTAATTAGCAAGTTTGAAAATTTAGAGGAAGCTATTCTCTCTCTGTGTGAGAGAGAGACAAAGAGAGAGAGAGAGAGAGATATGGAAGATCTATTTTCAATTCTACACTGAATTTCTAGTGTCCCTTCTGAAATTACTTTTCAGTCTATACATTTCTACATTTATGGCTTGATGTGAATTTTTCTTTCTTTAACAGCCCATTTATTTATATGAAAATGTTAATGTTATAACAAAGAGTAGTACTCAAGGAGCATGGAATTGTATAAAAATAAAATATCTGCTGCAAACTCCACAAGGTGTCAGAAAGGGCATCCAGCCAGTAAATGCTGAGCTCCACCCTGTTGCCTTGATTCTATCCCAAATTAAGGAATTGCAGGGTTGTAAAAAGAAATACAGACACACACACACACATACACACACACACACACATTGTATGTGTTGTGTCCTGAGCCTGCATCTTGCAGGCTCGGGACGTTGCAAGAGTCCCGGGCATTTGCAGAAGCTGCCCGGGACCAGACTGAGCGGCGCCGGCCTTGCGCGCATGCGCAAGGCGGGAAAAGCCCGCCTCATGATTGGTTGAACTTGCCCGGGGATTAGAGGGTATAAATAGAGGCCTGTGTGCCTCTGCTCTGGTTGTTCGTAGAATGGAGCAAACAATAAAGACTTGTTGGAGATGTTTCGTCTCAAGCGCCATTATTCCCAGGACTTAACACTGGCAACGAAGGTGGGATACAGTCTCTACAGCTAAGAAAAGCTAGAAGACTCACCCAAAGAAGTCCGGGAAAGAAACGGCATGGAAGTCAGCATTATCTTACCAGTACAAAATCGCTGGAGGGTGCGTGCGACTGAAGAAGAAGAAACTTTACCATCGATCATGGCTAAAGTTGGGCATTTAGAAGAATTCGACGTCTCTCACCCCGAGAGGTGGGAATCTTACGTGGCAAGAGTCGAGACGTATTTTCGCATCAACCAGGTTCGAGAGGATGGCTTAAAGGCTGCCACATTGTTGTGCGCTTGTGGGCAAGACGCCTTTGAAATCGCCGAGAGTTTAATCTCCCCAGACTCGCTGGAAATGGTATTGTACGCTGACCTCAAGAAAACCTTAAAGGAACACTTCCAGCCCAAGCAATCAGTCATGGCTTGGAGGCACACATTTCAACAGAGAGATCAGCGAGTCGGAGAATCAGCAAAAGACTACGTTGTGGCCAACTTTTCTCGTCGATTTGGCACGCTGAAGTTCCTGAATCTTCTTTCTGAAGCGCTAGCAAAACATACGCCCGACTCTTTGTGTCTTAACGTCGTCTCTGACAAGCGGTCCCTTCTACAAAGGAAGGTTCTACGAGACGCTCTCCAAAGCCGACTTCTTCGACGGCCGCCCCGCCAGTTCTTGTACGCCGGGTTTAGAAACGCTCCTGAGACTGCCACTATTCACAAGGAAGACGTGCGCGAGGAGTCGGACGAAGATCCTGAAGAAGAGGTGGATAAGCTTTACCAAGCTGCTGGAAGAAAGTCCAAGGATCGTCAGGACAAGGGCCCAGCTGAGCTTCGTTGCCTTGGATGCAGTGGTCGCCACAAGCGAGCTGAATGCCAGTTCCGTTCCGCCATTTGCCAAGAGTGCGGAAAGAAGGGCCACATCGCTGCGGTCTGCCTGGGTCGACAGAAGGTACAACCGAAGGAAGAATTGAATCTGAAAGGTACCAGGGTGCCCAGCCAAAACAGGGTGGGGTTCTGTGCTACACGCCGGAACATTTTAAGAATAGGCACACACAAACCCCTTAAAAAGAAGCTAACAGTTAAAGTGAAATTGCAGGGAATTCCATTATCAATGGAACTTGACACAGGGTCTGCCCTATCCATAATTTTCCTCAATACATTTCACAAAGTCTGCAACAGCAGTGGCCAGAAAGTTTCCCTAAGGCCCTCTAATGTAATCCTTACGGATTTCCAAAATTCTAAAGTGTGCGTTAAGGGGGAGGCCACCCTTAATGTACAGTACAAGAATTTTGCAGGCCCCCTAGACGTGTTGGTTGTAGGGGGTGAACGAATGAGTCTCATTGGACTCGATTGGTTTGAGGTCTTGCCTTTGCGGCCTCTGACCCGACGTAGATCTCGACTGGCTCCCTGGTTTACCGGGGAGCTGAGGGAGATGAAACGTCGGAAAAGACGCCTAGAGAGCAGTTGGAGGGCCAGCCGAACCGAATCCGATCGAACACAGGTAAGGAGGCATGTTAGATCCTACCTAGTGGCGATGAGGGTGGCTAGGACTTACTACTATTCCTCACTCATCGCGTCATCAGATAACCGCCCGGCCGCCCTCTTCAGGGTGACCCGCTCCCTCCTTCAATTGAGGGGGGGGATCCCCTGGAGGGGAGGGCCGAGGATTTTGCTCAATATCTGCATGACAAAGTCGCGCGGATCCGAGAAGGCTTGGATACCGACTGGTTGGCCCAGGGGGAGGAGACGGAANAAGTGCCCACCCCTTCTCCATGTTCTATAGTATAGTTATACACAGAGTGGTATGTCTGAAGCACATTAGTGCTAGAAAAGACATAGGAGCAGCTTTTTCCATGTAGAGATAGTGGAATGCATCTTAGACTCATTTGAGATATCCTTTTTATCATGGAATGGAGACTGAAATTATGAACCATTATTTTTTTTTTTAAAAAAGCATTCCAAATCAAGATGAATTACAGGTAGTTCTCAACTCACAACAGTTTGTTTAGTGACCATTCAAAGTTACAACAGCACTGAAAAAAAGCCAATTCTGATCATTTTTCACACTTGCTACAGTTGCAGCATCCCCATAGTCATTTGATTAAATTTCAGACACTTGGCAACTGATCATATTTATGATGGTTGCAGTATTCTGGGGTCAGGTGATCACCTTTTGTGACTTTCTGACAAGCAAAGTCAATGGGGAAACCAGATTCACTTAACAACCATGTTGCTAACTTAACAACTGCAGTGATTCACTTAACAACTGTGGAAAGAACGATCATAAAATGGGACAAAACAAATGTCTCACTTAGTTCAGTTGTGGTCTTAAGTTGG
The DNA here is from genome assembly GCF_001527695.2 of Protobothrops mucrosquamatus. Classification (NCBI taxonomy): domain Eukaryota; kingdom Metazoa; phylum Chordata; class Lepidosauria; order Squamata; family Viperidae; genus Protobothrops; species Protobothrops mucrosquamatus. The sequence continues at coordinate 60,372 of NW_015387613.1, forward strand.
GGACTGCCTGTATAGCTGTATTGTTTTATTAAATGGTTAGCTAATACAGAGCTGTCTGTAATATTTCTACATAGAAGAAAACTGTACCTGAATGGAAAAAGGTGGAAGAAGAAATAATTTCAGGAGGAAGAAACAATTTTCAATATCAAGAATTTGTCATTCTCATGCATTCTGTTTCCTCACCCCCCACCCTTCCCTTTTCTCTTCCAGGAGAAAAACATTGCAAACTGAATTTCCATTTATAATTTGAAATGGATGATAAAGATTTTAGCTTCATGTTCCTCTGATTTATTCTCTTTCCTCCAAAAGCTCAAAGGATCAGATATCATATTGCTGCTTTAATTTTCATTCCCATCACAACAATATACCTGTGAACCAAGAAGAGCTGAGACACAAGTAAATATTCAATATATACTCAGTTAGCTTTCCATGGGCGAACATGAACTTGAACCTGTGTTTTCTCCATCCTGATCAAGGACCCTATCCATGACATCATATTAGGCGTCAACTCAATTTTTTTAAATCTGATCTTACTTGTGGCATCTTAAAGACAGACAGGATGGTTGCCATGTGAAGGCAGACATGCGAATGAGCACCTCCAATGACTGCTAGCAAAACATTCCTGGTATCACGCTTGTAGTTAGGGATGAACTGGCCCTTCCTAAAAAGAAGTTCCAATGAAGCAAGATAGGTCCAGCGAGCTTTGAAATGACTGTTATAAATATGGAAGCCCAAGGTGATATTGGGTAAAAGCTGGAGATTTTGATTGATCTCCTTTACAGCAAATGCCAAAGCCAGGATGTGTTGGTAACTCTGAATCAGTATCCTGCAATGAGAATGGCATAGTGCAGTATAATCATGCCTTCACATTAGGCCATTGACTATACTTCCTTTCTAAAAGTATTTAAGAAAGTATATATAAATGGCTCATGTTTTGTAAGTCTGCCTAAGTCTACTTAAGCAATTCATCTCAAGACTAAACCTTCTCAAGCTAAGCATGCTGAATGGAATATAGGATTGAAAAAAAAACTTCAAAAATTCTGATACCATAACTGTAACCCTACAACTAAGCCTTAAACATAAAAATTCTCAATGAACCCAAAGGTGGGACATAATCCCCTTTAGAAAGATGATGGGACTTCTTGCCTAATGAGAGATTTATCTTTTAAATTCTCTAGGACACTAGGAGACCCAAGTAGCCAAAGAGGAGGGCATAAAAGCTAGAATTATAAATATGTTCATTGGAGGACTTTAACAACTTGCTGTGTGCCATGGCTTATTATTTATCTCCAAGCCTAATTCATAGGTTTTGCCTTTGTGGGAAGTCTCTCATTCAACTACAACCAATCCTGACTCTGTTTAACGTTTGAGCAAGACATTAGAGAATACTCATGCCAGTGGATTTTATTAACTGCAGTGGAGGAAAAGTAGAAGTATCCTAGACTTTATAAAAACTAAAAGAAATTAACTACCTCATGAGTACTACCTCAAATAACAATGCTTGAGGCTGCCAGAAGAGCAAGAACCATAACTTTATATCTGCCTTGATATCTGAAGCAGAAGCAGGAGAAGGAGAAGGTGGAGGATGAGGAGGAGGAGGAAGAGGAGAGGAAAAGAAGGAGGAGGAGGAGGAGGAGGAGGAGGAGGAGGAGGAGGAGGAGAAGACCTCATAAGATAAATTCTAGCTATTAAGTATCAATGGAAACATTAGGAGCAATAACAAAACAAAGACAATAATGTATCCATCGATATAGTTTGTTTTGTTTTGAAGTCTAGCTACTTACATAAGACCACTTGGAGAGCTCTGAAATGGATGTTTGTCAAAGTTCATGACTTCTGAAAATACATAAATCTGGGACATGATGCCTCCAATTATAAGATCCCCTGGTTCATAATACTTGTGAAGTACGGGAATAGGGTTTTTAATGAAACACTGCACAGTAGTGCTCCTACCAACTACCTGGGGGAGTAACATGAATCCATATAATAAGAATATTTCCATATTTCATATTTTCAATAGAGAGAAGACATACTTTTCTGACATTCTCAGCCAATTAAAGAGGGAAAAAAAACTGGAAATGAAGGTATCAGACTCCGGTGCTCCTAAAGCACATGCTGAGGAAAGAATAAGGACTATTTATAATTTTTCCCCCAGCCTTGCTGTGTAGTTTTGCATACAGTCACTTGAACTCCCCAAAGACAAGAAATAGAAGGCATAATAATTATGGCTAATTTAATAATAATGAAGGAATCAATGGTTCAAATAATTATCTGCAGCACTGAAAAATAAACATGTTTGTTGAATCTTAAGTGTACTTTTGTTGTAGAAAAGCAATAAAATGTTAGTGGAAAAAATCTGCTATAATTCTGAACTTTAAGGAAGAAAAGGATGAGATATGCATAGACATTTATTTGTTTATTCAGCAAATGAATATAGCTGATGCATGAAGTTTTGTGTGTGAGTGTGTGTGTATGTGTGCATGTGTGTATGTGTTGATCATTCAGATCTTTGTCATAAAAGGACCATTGGAAATAAATTGGAGGTGGGCAAATGGATTGTATCATAGATATTGAACTTAAAATGTTTAAGTTATAATTATTTTATTTATAAAATATTCCAATGTAAATTTATCCACAGGCTCATACTGAATGGGAGCCACTATGGTGTAATTGTTAAAGTAGGACTAGGAGACCCAGGTTGTCTACCACCAGTCATGAAAATTCGTTGTGTGAATTCATTACAAATATGTGCCATTCTTGATTAGTGCAGTCTACCTCACAGGATTGTTAAAGGAAGGAAGGAAGGAAGGAAGGAAGGAAGGAAGGGAGGGAGGGAGGGAGGGAGGAAGGAAGGAAGGGAGGGAGGGAGGAAGGAAGGAAAGAGGATGAAGAAAATTAATAAGATACACCAAGTATCATAGTTTTCCCAATTTTATTCAGCATTCTGCATTAACAGAAATCACATGAAGTGTTAATATCACTTTGTAATGTCTTGGTAAGACCACACTTGGAATACTGCATCCAGTTTTGGTCACCACAATATAAAAAATGATGTTGAGATTCTAGAAAGTGTGCATAGAAGAGCCACAAGCATGATTGGAGGCTAAAACATATGAAGAATTGCAAGAATGGAGTATATCTAGTTTAATGAAAAGAAGAATTGGGATAACTTAGAATAAATAATTTAGAATAAATTAATCAAAATTCTAATATTACTAATCAAGTAAATAACATAGACTATTGATGATAAAAAAATAAGTTTCAATATCTCTCCAGTTGGGACTTAGAAGAAGAAGAGAAATGGGGAGAGGAATAGCCTTAATCTTTTGTTTAAGATCAGTTTTATGACTCAAGGCTTATTAACAACCTTAAGAACAATTTAATTTCAATGCCTCTTTCATGGAATGGGATTTAATCACATATAGCTTCTTCAGAGGGTTCATAAATTTTGACCTGTTTTAATGTTTCCCCTTTAAGAGTTGCTTCTTGTCATTCAGTTCTGGCCTCATCATAATGCTAAAACACTTAGGGAAAAAGATGAAGCCCAATAATCCAAAACTAGAAGCTAAAATGGAGAAGATCTCCACAGCCACCATGTATTTTCCTTTAGTGCTTAGGTAACTTGGAACAAAGGACAATCAAACACTGCAAAAGACTTCTTGGGTTTTTTCATTTAGCACTGAAGATGAGCCATATGCAAGCTGGAGAGATTAAGGATTATATAAAAATATAATAAAAAGAGAAGGAGAGTTGGTTAAAATGAAACAGAACAAATCTTCATCTCTCTTGATAGAAAAAGATGGAGGTGCAAATGAACATGGAGCTGGAGATGAAGATAGAGGTGGAGGTAGGTAATTGAATGCTCATGCATCAAGACATTCCTCCTTACCTGAAATTGAAATTGCTCAGAATTCTGGCCATGACAATAGAGACATCAGGAATTGGTCCACCAATAACTGCCACTGGATTCACTTCCCTGCCGCACTTGTAATTAGGAATCAAACTGTCCTTACTGAAGAGAATGGACATTGAAGCCAGATAGGTCCCCCTTGGAACAAAGTTGCTATCTGTGATATGAAAACCCAGAATAATATTTGGTAAGATCTGAGCATTTTCATTGATCTCCTTTATAGCAAATTTCAAGGCTAGGATGTGCTGGTAAATTTGAACATATCCTGTAATGATAATTATTTTTTTCCTCTAACTCAAAATGTTTATACTAGGAAGAAAAAAAATGATACAACTCAGAGAATACTTCCCAGCTATTACATATGCCTATATATATATTATATTGAAATTAAAACATTTTTTACAACAGTGGTACGGAATCTGATATTAGTATACACAGAAAATTCTGGAAAATGATGCTGTTGCTAGGAGATGGTATTCTATATAAAGCTGAAGGTTGGAGTTTTAGCTGACATCAGTCAGGAACAATGACTTATGATGACTCCAGACCAAATAGTTATCTGCCAATTCAAAAGAACAACATATAACAGAATAACAGATTTGGAGATCTTTTAGTCCATTCCCTGCTCAAGCAGGAGACCCTATACCATTTCAAACAAGCGGCTGTCCAGTCTCTTCTTAAAAGCTTCCACTAATGGAGCACCCAGAACTTTTCTCTGATTAATTGTTCTCACTGTCAGGAAATTTCTCCTTAGTTCTGGCTTCTCTCCTTAATTAGTTTCTATCTATCCTGCCTTCAAGTGCTTTGGAGAAAAGCTTGACTCCCTCTTCTTTGTGGCAACCCCTGAGATATTGGAACACTGCTATCATGTCACCTCTAGTCCTTCTCTTTACCACATTAGACATCCCCAATTCCTGCAACCATTCTTTATCTGTATTAGCTTCAGGCTCCTAATTATCTTTGTTGCTCTTCTCTGTACTCTTACTATATTATCTTTTTATAATATAGTGACCAAAATATTCTTAAGTGTGGTCTTACTAAGGATCTATAGAGCAGTACTAATACTTCACATGGTCTTGATTTTATCCCTCTGTTAATGCAACCTAGCATTGCATTGGCACACTGCATATTTGGATGCATATGTATTTGGACTTGTTTTTAAGGAAAGCAGAACTCAAGAGCAGAGTACCTCTAGGAGCTAAAATGCTTGCTGTGTGATAATATGTTCACTATTCATAAGGCTGATATGAATAATGATCCTAATAAAAACACAAACACTTACAGGTGATCTTCAAACACTTCAAAAGTTGGATGTATTGTGAAAGTTATAGGTCTAGCAACGATGAAGCTCTGAGAAATAATTCCTGCAATGATGAAGTCCCCAGACTGATAACTCTGTTGAGGAAGCTGGAAAAGTCTCTCCAAAATGCAATTACTTCTGGAAGCAACATTGCGCGCTCTAAGGGGCAGCACTGCTAATACAGTTATTACAAATAGAGCAGCCTGGTACAAAGGTCTTGCTTTGAGGCACAAATCAATCAGTTCTTCCATTGTTACTCAGAACATCCTTCCCCAGCCATCACATCTTGATTTTAGAAGTCATGCACTTAATTTCTTGAAGCTAAGACTTCAAGCTAACTCCAAAGCAGTGATCATATTCATGAATATGTTCTTCCTCTTCCAATTGTTGAGATTGTAGATGTTATGAACAGGATTTTAAAAAATTAAAATGTGGAAAATAGAATAATAGAGTTGGAAGGGACCTCAGAGGTCTTCTAGTCCAACTCCCTGCTCAAGGAGGAAATCCTACACCATTTCAGACAAATGGCTGTCCAGTCTCTTTTTGAAAGCCTCCAGTGATAGAGCACCCACAAGGTCTTAAGGCAAGCTGTTCCATTGGTTGATTGCTCTCACTGTTAGGACATTTCTCAATATAGAATTTTATTGTTTTTATCATAAACGAAAAAATACATCACAAGTATTACACAATGATTTATCCCATCCCCCTACCCCCCAGACTTCCCAAACCAAACCTAGGCTAACATTCAACTACAAGTAAACAAATATTAATATCTCTAACTCCAAACTCTAAACTTAAGCAATCCATCTCCTCCGTGTTAATAAAAA
>NW_015387613.1:68124-72532 GCF_001527695.2 Protobothrops mucrosquamatus
GGCTCCGGAGGAGTTCTCGCCTACATCGTCCATATAGGACGACTCGGGAACTCAACTCCTACCCCGGGCAGCTCACCGATCCCCTTATGCCCAGGGGAAAGGTATCAAGCCGTTTGACAGCAGATGCTGGCTGTCAAACCGGCTTTTACGCAAAACAGGCGGGAGGCAGCAAACAGCTGCGACCAGCGAAATCGCCTGCTACCGGAAGTGTCCTCACTGTTAGGACATTTCTCATTAAGTTCTAGGTTGCTTCTCTCCTTGGTTAGTTTCCAACCATTGTTTCTTGTCTTGCCTTTTGATGCTTTGGAGAATTTTTTTTTCTTTTAAGCAACTTCTGCAATACTCCATGGCTGTGATGTGGTGGGGTGGGAAGGGAGAATGAGATTACTAGCCCTGTGTTAGCTTAGTAATTACAGAGGACATACCTATTCATGGAGAATTATATTGTGCTATAATTTTACTGAAAAGTAGAAATAAATGATATTGTTGATTTGTCAAGTTTGGGGAATTGTAGACAGACCTGGAATAAATCCAAATGTAAAGTTCATATAACATGGAGTAAACAGTCCTTCCACCCTTCCATCCTTCCTCTGCAGATCAGGAGACCTCAATTCTCAGACATACAACATTAATAACTTTTTAATTAGCAAGTTTGAAAATTTAGAGGAAGCCATTCTCTCTCTGTGTGAGAGAGAGACAAAGAGAGAGAGAGACAAAGAGAGAGACAGAGAGAGAGAGAGAGAGAGAGAGAGAGAGAGAGAGAGAGAGAGAGAGAGAGAGAGAGAGAGAGAGAGAGAGATGGAAGATCTACTTTCAATTCTACACTGAATTTCTAGTGTCCCTCCTGAAATTACTTGTCAGTCTATACATTTCTACATTTATGGCTTGATATGAATTTTTCTTTCTTTAACAGCCCATTTATTTATATGAAAATGTTAATGTTATAACATAGAATAGTAGTGAAAATTTCAAAAGTTCTCAAGGAGCATGTAGTTGGAATTGTATAAAAATAATATATCTTCTGCAAACTCCACAGGGTGTCAGAAAGGGCATCCAGCCAGTAAATGCTGAGCTCCACCCTGTTGCCTTGATTCTATCCCAAATTAAGGAATTGTAGGGTCGTAAAAAGAAATACACACACACAAACACACACACACACACTGTATGTATGAAAATATACATGGATTATTTAAAGAGGGGAAAAGTCATATCAAGCAACGAATCTAGAAATGTAGACTGAGCCACACAGAGTTTGAAATAAATTGACTTATATGTCCAAAATTTAAAGTTCATCATAGAGTACAGTTATTAATGGCAAAAGATTTTCTCTTTTAAAAAAAAATATCTGCAGAATAAAGCTTTCATGCATATAACATTTATCTAAGTAGTACAGCAAATATAAACAATTGGCATGATCACAGCCAGTGGTGGTATTCAGCCGGTTCGCACCACTTCGGCAGAACCAGTAGCTAATTTTTGTTGCACAGGCCCAGAAGCGGCATCCACACAGAGAACCAGTTGTTCACATATAATTTACTTGGACTTCAGTAAGGCATTTGATAAAGTAGATCACAACCTACTACTTGATAAGTTAGACAGCATCACTACCAGATGGATTCATAGCTGGCTGATTGGCCATACTCAGCATGTGGTCCTCAATGGAACTGCCTCTACATGGAGGGAAGTGTGTAGTGGGGTGCCCCAGGGCTCTGTTCTAGGCCCAGTGCTCTTCAACATCATCAACGATTTGGATGAGGGGATAGATGGGGAACTCATCAAATTTGCAGATGACACCAAGCTGGCAGGAATAGCCAACACTCCAAAAGATAGGCTTAAGATACAGGAGGATCTGAAGAAACTGGAACACTGGGCGCTATCTAACAAAATGAAATTCAATGGTTCTACATTTAGGCAAGAAAAACCAAATGTACAGGTATAGTATAGGGGGTACCTTGCTCAATTGTAGCAACTGTGAGAGGGATCTCAGATTCCTAGTGGACAATCACTTAGATATGAGCCAGCAGTGTGCTGCAGCTGCCAAAAAAGCCAACACAGTGTTAGGCCGCATTAACAGAAGGATAGAATCAAGATCACGTGAAATATTAATACCACTTTACAATGCCTTGGTAAGGCCACACTTGGAATACTGCATCCAGTTTTGGTCACCACGATGTAAAAAAGATGTTGAGACTCTAGAAAGAGTACAGAGAAGAGCAACAAAGATGATTAGAGGTCTGGAGGCTAAAACATATAAGGAACAGTTGCTGGAATTGGGTATGTCTAGTTTAATGAAGAGAAGGATGAGGGAGGACATGATAGCAGTGTTCCAATATCTCAGGGGCTGCCACAAAGAAGAGGGAGTCAAGCTATTTTCCAAAGTGCAGAAGGCAGGACAAGAAGCAATGGATGGAAACTAATCAAGGAGAGAAGCAACCTAGAACTAAGGAGAAACTTCCTGACAGTTAGAACAATTAACCAGTGGAACAACCTGCCTCCAGAAGCGATGAATGCTCCAACACTGGAAGTTTTTAAGAAGAGACTGGACAGCCATTTGTCTGAAATGGTATAGGATTTCCTGCCTGAGCAGGGGATTGGACTAGATCAGAGCTTTTCAACCTTTTCACCCATTGTACCACTTTTAGGATATGACAATATCAGGATACCACCAGTCGCCTAGCAAGGTATCAAAAACATGATGACCAAAAAAAAAAAAAAGGAAAAAAGTGATGAAGTACAGGTAGTCCTCAACTTACAATAGTTCGCTTAGTGACTATTTGAAGTTACAGTGGCACTGAAAAAAGTGCCCCCCAAGCCACAGCCGAGCAAGACACCTGCCTGCCCACCCAGTGGCGCTCCTCCTCCTGTCCGAGGTTTTCATTGTTGTGAGCATTTTTGTTGAGGATTGGCAGCGGGGTGTGGGGTGGGGGGGTGTTTGGTTTTTATTTCCCCCATCTGCTGGGTGGTTGCAGCATGACCCTGGGACACTGTGACCGTCATTATTATTATTATTATTATTATTATTATTATTATTATTATTATTATTATTATTATTATTATTATTATTATTATTATTATTATTATTATTAAATTCAATTTATATCCCGCCCTTCTCCTTGCGGACTCAGGGCGGCTGACAATCGATTAAAATACACAAATAACAATTACAAAATTAAAATTAATTAAAAAGAAATATTTAAACGTAGTCCAATNAGATAACAATACAAACTCTCCAGGTCTGAGAAGGTCACTCAGGGCAAGAGGTCCTCCCAAATACCTAGCCGATTATGTAAGGTGAACAGGTACACAGCGAGAGCTGACTGAATGCACTGGCGGGTTGTAATTAAGTAAAACAAGGTCGGGGGGAAGTCACTGGTTCTGGTTCAAAGGAACAGTCCCACACCTTATACATCGTGTAACTTTATTTTATTATTAATTATATTACCATCTATAGGATGGCGTCCATGTGGGCGCAATCTTATTTCATCCAGGGGAAAGGGGTGTTGTGTCCTGAGCCTGCATCTTGCAGGCTCGGGACGTTGCAAGAGTCCCGGGCATTTGCAGAAGCTGCCCGGGACCAGACTTAGCGGCGCCGGCCTTGTGCGCATGCGCAAGGCGGGAAAAGCCCGCCTCATGATTGGTTGAACTTGCCCGGGGATCAGAGGGTATAAATAGAGGCCTGCGTGCCTCTGCTCTGGTTGTTCGTAGAATGGAGCAAACAATAAAGACTTGTTGGAGATGTTTCGTCTCAAGCGCCATTATTCCCAGGACTTAACAGTATGTATGAAAATATACATGGATTAGTTAAAGAGAGGAAAAGTCATATCAAGCAACAAATCTAGAAATGTAGACTGAGCCACACAGAGTTTAAAATAAATTGACTTATATGTCCAAACTTTAAAGTTCATCATAGAGTACAGTTATTAATGGCAAAAGATTTTCTCTTTTTTTAAAAAAAAAAATCTGCAGAATAAAGCTTTCATGCATATAAGATTTATCTAAGTAGTACAGCAAATATAAACAATTGGCATGATCACAGCCAGTGGTGGAATTCAGCCGGTTCGCACCACTTCGGCAGAACCAGTAGCTAATTTTTTGTTGCCCAGGCCCAGAAGCGGCATCCACACAGAGAACCAGTTGTTCACATATAATTTACTTGGACTTCAGTAAGGCATTTGATAAAGTATTTATTTATTTATTTATTTATTTATTTTTTATTTATTATTTGAATTTATACCCCGCCCTTCTCCTTGCGGACTCAGGGCGGCTGACAGCCTGATAAAAACAACTACAAAAATACCCCAAAAACTATCATTAAAACAAAGTTAAGATGAAATATTAAATTTGGCCTTATTAATTTTTAAAATTGCTTTTAAAACCCCACTAAAATTTCCCCTTAGGCCAGTCCTGC
>NW_015387613.1:76110-85516 GCF_001527695.2 Protobothrops mucrosquamatus
GTCCTCTGCTCCCGCCATATCTGCCCCTCCCACTGACCGTACTGATCACACCACCCTCCCTTAACCCCCCAACCTCCCCCCTCACCATTCTAATGCCGCGTCCCTCAGACATGGCTGGCCTTGGCCTCAGAGAGGCATCCCCCCTGCCCCCCTGGCCACCCCCGTACCCCCTAAAAATTTTATAAAACACCCCTCTAAAAAAGCTCTTAATTTCATTTTTTTAGTCCTCTTCCTCTTTCTGCTGCATACCACCTCTCGGGGCTCCACACCCCTTCATCGAGGCAGGCCCTTGGAATTGTACTGGGCCAGGCCTGCGCGAGGGGGGAATCGCGCAGGGCCAGCAGATCCGTCCTGGAGTACATTCCGAGTGATAGCAAAGTAGATACCCAAAGTAGATCACAACATACTACCAGATGGATTCATAGCTGGCTGACCGGCCATACTCAACATGTGGTCCTCAATGGAACTGCATCCACAAGGAGGGAAGTGTGTAGTGGGGTGCCCCAGGGCTCTGTTCTAGGCCCAGTGCTCTTCAACATCTTCATCAACGATTTGGACGAGGGGATAGATGGGGAACTCATCAAATTTGCAGATGACACCAAGCTGGCAGGAATAGCCAACACACCAGAAGATAAGCTTAAGATACAGGAGGATCTGAAGAAACTGGAACACTGAGCGCTATCTAACAAAATGAAATTCAATGGTGAAAAAAGTAAGGTTCTACATTTAGGCAAGAAAAACCAAATGTACAGGTATAGTATAGGGGGTACCTTGCTCAATAGTAGCAACTGTGAGAGGGATCTTGGAGTCCTAGTGGACAATCTCTTAGATATGAGCCAGCAATGTGCTGCAGCTGCCAAAAAAGCCAACACAGTGTTATGCTGCATTAACAGAAGGATAGAATCAAGATCACGTGAAATATTAATATCACTTTACAATGCCTTGGTAAGGCCACACTTGGAATACTGCATCCAATTTTGGTCACCACGATGTAAAAAAAGATATTGAGACTCTAGAAAGAGTACAGAGAAGAGCAACAAAGATGATTAGAGGTCTGGAGGTTAAAACATGTAAGGAATGGTTGCTGGAATTGGGTATGTCTAGTTTAATGAAGAGAAGGATGAGGGAGGACATGATAGCAGTGTTCCAATATCTCAGGGGCTGCCACAAAGAAGAGGGAGTCAAGCTATTCTCCAAAGCGCAGAAGGCAGGACAAGAAGCAATGGGTGGAAACTAATCAAGGAGAGAAGCAACCTAGAACTAAGGAGAAACTTCCTGACAGTTAGAACAATTAACCAGTGGAACCTCCAGAAGCGATGAATGCTCCAACACTAGAAGTTTTTAAGAAGAGACTGGACAGCCATTTGTCTGAAATGGTATAGGATTTCCTGCCTGAGCAGGGGATTGGACTAGATTGGGGCTTTTCAACCTTTTCACCCATTGTACCACTTTTAGGATATGACAATATCCGAGTACCACCAGTCGCCTAGCAAGGTGTCAAAAACGTGATGACCCCCCCCCCAAAAAGGAAAAAAGTGATGAAGTACAGGTAGTCCTCAACTTACAACAGTTCACTTAGTGACTGTTTGAAGTTACAATGGCACTGAAAAAGTGCCCCCCAAGCCACAGACGAGCAAGACACCTGCCTGCCCACCCGGCGGCGCTCCTCCTCCTGTCCGAGGTTTTAATTGTTGTGAGCATTTCTGTTGAGGATTGGCAGCAGGGGTGGGGTGGGGGATGTTTGGTTTTTATTTCCCTCATCTGCTGTGTGGTTGAAGCATGACCCTGGGACACTGTGACCGTCATAAATATGAATCAGTTGCCAAGCATCTGAATGTAAATCACAAGACCCTAGAGATGCTGCAACATTCCAATTGATTGGCACTTCTTCTGGGCTCAGCAGAAGTGTCAGGATCAGTGCCGAGCTCCAGCTGGAGCCTGGCACTGATCCTCGCACTTCCACTAAGTCCTGACAGTCCCGAAGAAGCATTGATCCTGGAGCTTCCGCTGAGCCCTGACAGCCCTGCAGCTCCAGCCATCTCTCGCTCAGGCTTGTGCGGTGCTGCCACCGGTTCAGCTCATTCGCCTCCCCCACTACCACTTTTCTAGAATGGTCGGGTACCACCTGCCATGTGCCAATGTACCACAAGTGGTTGAAAGGCATTGGACTAGATGACCTCCAAGGTCCCTTCCAACATTATTATTATTATTATTATTATTATTATTATTATTATTATTATTATTATTATTATTATTATTATTATTATTATTATTATTATTATTATTATTATTATTATTATTTCTCTGTCTCTATTTCTTCGTCCCCTTCTCTCCCCTCCATTGTTTTTTTCCTCTCCCTTTCCTGCCAAAACCTCCTTTTATATCCTATCCTCTCCCCCCCACTTCCTTTTCTCTTTGATGCACCTCCAGCTATGCACTGCTTCCGGAAGTGCCAATCATCTGGAGCCTGGCACTGAGCCTAGGATTTCTGCTGAGACCCAACAGCTCTACAGAAGTTCTTCTTTTCATTAATCTAGATATACCCAATTCCTGCAACTGTTCTTTGTATGTTTTATCCTTCAGTCCCCTAAACATGTTTTTTTGTTCTTCTCTGTACTATTTCTAGAGTCTCAACTTCTTTTTTACATAATGGGAACCAAAACTGAATGTGGAATTCAAAATATGATTAAGATATTATAGAGTAGTATTAATACTTCATGTGAACTTGATTCTATCTTTCTGTTAATGCAACCTAGGACTGTGCTGGCTTTTTTAGAAGCTGCAACACACAGCTGGCTCATATTTAAATGATTGTCCACTAGGACTTCAAGCCAGGTATCACCAGCTAGCAAATTCAGTTTGGCATATCATGAAGCCAAACTTAATTTATTATAGCAGTAGAAAATCTTTCACTCTTGAAGAACAGGACACATTCACATTGATTTCTCAAGTCCTGGTGAATTGAATGTTCTCCTTGAGGAACTACAGAGATCTTTAATCCACAGTGGGCTATACACTAGATGCCCCCTGTTAATATGCAGTATTCATATTTTCTTCATGAACACACTGAACAGGAGATTATCTGCTCTATCAACTTCTTCTCTAGATTCCCTAGAGAATCAAGGGTTCTAGGAATTGCTGGCCAGACTACAAATGCATAAGGCAATGGTTAATCATCCTCTGGACAGAAGCAGTATAAAAACAGCAAAATCTTATTCAGATATATTTGTGATACAATATATGATCAAAAGAACAAAATAATCAGACTAAATTTAAAATTAATCTTTAATTAATTCATGTCTTTCAGCCAAAACATCCTTGAACAAATGCTATCCACTTAGTATAAAGGAAAATTGCAAAATATGTCCTTTTTTTTACAAAGAGCACAAACATTTACATTAGTAGTTTAAAATATAATATGATTTCACTTAATCCTGAGATGTCTCTAAATTGGAAGAATTTCCACAAGACAGAGATATTTCCATAAACTTTATTTTCAAATTTAAACATATTGCTTATTGCATGGTTTTGTCAGCAATGCTCAGTAAAAACCTGGAGATATTATTTCCTTCTCACTAGCTGTTCTTTTTTATTTAGTTCAGGCCGTAAAAGAATAATATAACATTTGGGTAAAAAAATGCAAGCCAGTAGTGCTGCACTAGAGCCAAAGATGGAGAAGATTTCCACAGCTACCATGTGTTTGCCCTTGGTGCTCAGATAGGCTGGAAAAAATGACAACCACACACTGCAGAAAATCAGCATGCTGAAGGTGATGAACTTGGCTTCATTAAAGGTGTCAGGCAAGTTCCTAGCAAGGTAGGCTACCAAGAAACTGACTAGGGCAAGAATGTTCATGAAGCCCAAGACACAGTAAAACATGTAGGTCGACCCTTCATTACATTCCAGTATTATTTCTTTCTGCAGGGAATACATGTCAAAATTTGGAAATGGGGCAGAGATTGCCAGCCAAATGGCACAAAGAAAAGCTTGAAGAAAGGAGCAAGAAAAAACAATAGAAGTAGCCAATCTGTTCCCCACCCATTTCCTCATTCCAGATCCTGGCTTGGTGGCCATGAAAGCCAGAACTACAATGATAGTCTTAGCCAGCACACAAGAGATTGCTACTGAAAATATAAAACTAAAAGCAACTTGTCGAAGGAGACATGTCAGTACTGTCGGCTGACCAATGAAGAGGAAAGCAGAAAGGAAGGAGAAGAGAAGAGAGGTGAGGAGAAGGTAGGAGAGGCTCTGGTTGTTGGCTTTGACAATTGGTGTGTCATTGTGCTTAATGAAGATAACAAGCATAAATACTGTCATAAAAGTAAAGGAGAATGTAAAAATCAAAGACGTAATTCCTAAAGGTTCTTGGTAAGATAAGAAGGTGATCTCTTTGTCAATGCATGCATTTTGGTGGACATTTGCATACTGATCTCCTGGACATGGGACACAATCATCTGCATCTGAAAAAAAATATACATTGTTTATATTACTACAATTGAAAATCAAATTATACATCTGAGAGTTTGTGTATTAGAATGGATAGGAAAAAAGATTATACATTCTCTTTTGCAGCCTCCAATTCTGACCCCTGGTAAGCTGAAGTTGAACTTCTGCTGCATCATATTCTGAGGTGTGAAATCTTAACTTTCAAGTGATATGGGAGACAAGGCATCTTGAATTATGGAGGCAGAAATCAACCAATCAACACATTACTTTGTATTTCCTCAATACATTCTATTGAGGATATTGTACCTTCTTGTGATGAAATCTTTCCTTCTGCACATGGAAAGCAGTCATAGCAGCAGAATAATTTCCCTTCTTTCATGCCTTTTCTATGACCTGAAAGACAATGATCATTGCACACTGAAAGGGGCTGAATCTGAAAGGAGAAGAGAGAAAAGGAGAATGTAGCATCCAGGTATTGTCAATATGATGCCTATACAAGAGATTAATTAATTCTTGTGCATCCTGTTTAGAGTCCAACAAGATGTTTCTCTAAGATTATTGTTCAGTTAAAGGGCTTTTTTTGTCATAGATGCATAAAACATGCATGAAATGTACCAGAAAAAGCCAAGGAAATCATAAAAACCTCTGGAATGTCAACAGACGGGAACCAGTACAGAAGCAAATGAATTTAGATGTGATTAACCATACATATTTATTTTTATTATGCATATATTCCCAAAGAGCAGCAGTATTTTATTATTTGATAAATCTATAGGTGAGATGGTGACCATAATATGCCAGCGTCCTCAGAGTGAGGCTCAAGGGGTAGGGAGATTCTTTTTTATCCCAGGTCCTTGGTAAGGACTTGATAGGTAGACAAAATGCCAAATCCAGTCTGAACATCTGGCTGACTATGCGATGATCAATAATAATAATAATAATAATAATAATAATAATAATAATAATAATAATAATAATAATAATAATAATAAGTTGGAAGGGACCTTGAAGGTCATTTAGTCCAACCCCCTGCTAGAAGTTGTGAATGCTCCAACCCAGGAAGTTTTTAAGAAGAGACTGGACAGCCATTTGTCCAAAATGGTATAGGGTTTCCTGCCTGAGCAGGAGGTTGGACTAGATGACCTCCAAGGACCCTTCAAACTTTATTATTATTATTATTATTAGCTGTACCCGGCCATGTGTTGCTGTGGCTCAGACAGGTTAAATGCTTTTACCTGTCACAGGTGTGACATCTATATAATAGTAGATATATAAAAACACGTGCGTATTCGAATGCAATATTGTGTCAAAATTTCAAAGCAATCGGTGAAGAACTTTTGGAGATTTAAGATTTTGAACAAACAAACATTTACATTTTTATTTATATAGATGATGATGATGATGATGATGATGATGATGATGATGATTATTATTATTATTATTATTATCATTATTGTTGTTGTTGTTCTTGTTATTATTATTATTATTATCCTTCAAAGTGGTTAGTACAGACCTCCAAAGGTTTATGAGACTTTCCATTGTTGTTGCTGTTGTCATTAGTGTAATATTAGTTAAAGTACTATTTACTGAATCAATATAATAATATTTTGAAGATTGATAAGCAATCTGATGCCTCATGAAGGGAAGCCAAAAAGCTGAAGAATTTGGGGATTTTTTTGCAAGAGAACTTGGTCTTGCAATATTGGAATCTTTGCTTTTATTTGTTGCCTTTCAAGAGATGGTAACACAACAAATGCATCCCGCCTACCTGATTAAAACTGGTGGGCCAAACAATGGCATTCTCCTGAATGGTGAACTTCATTTCTTCGGAAGTATGAACATCTAAACTTCCAACTTTCACTCTAAGGAGGGACTGATTTGGCAAGTTGATCCAGTTGATTATATCAAATCCTGATACCAATTGCCCACTTTCATCAAAGGAAACTGGCTCCCCAGCATTATTGTTAAATGAGACAGTCCTCAGCAAATGATGCAACTCAAATAGAAAAAGAAATAAAAAGTTTTATAAAATTGATTAGACCAAGACTTAAAAGAAGAAAGACCCCTGATATTTTCTTGATTAATTGTTATTTTTACAACAGTCTTTCTTTAAGAATACCAGAATCCATTGTCCTGTGCAAGAACATCCAGTAGTACATCAGTAAGATGGTACCCAAAGATGAGCTGCTGAGAGAAATCCTGAGGTAACAGCAGACATGGGAGGAAAGAGGCTTTGAGATTGAAGAGGACATAAGGGAGGGAAGACAATTTATATCAAACAGATTTGCTGAAAAGGATACCTGCCATGATTCTTGATGGAAAAAATTCAGTTGACTTGTATCTGATAAAACTTTGTGTTTCCTTTTCAATGAATATAGAGCATGCAAGCCATGTACCACAGCATAGACTGCATTGTAGATGGTATAACTGTGGCTATTCATGTGCATGTCAAAAATTGATGAAGGAAGGGTCTCTATCTTCTCCTCCCCAGTGCATATACCATCAAAATTCTTCTGTCCGCTGGAGTTGGGGAATGCACATTGGAATACGTCTTCCCAAAAATCCTTCAGAAAGCCATCTTCTTGATTGGTGGAAGGATTTTTTCCCCTAACAAAATCCTGAAATCCTACAAAGTCACTTAAATGAACCACAATGGATAAAGCACCATGAATAAAGTGTAAAGGCCAGTTCCTCTGAATAGAAGTGGAAGTGAAATCCATCTGGGCTATCATAATCCAGACTTTCTCATTTTTTGATGAAACTTGATAAGAGAACAACAATCTCATAGCCAGCATAAATTCACTTTGTACAATCACAGCTGATGCCATGCTAGACATGACAGTGTCATATATTTCATTTCCATCCTCCAACATTGCAGAGAACTCATTAGTGTATGTCTTTTTTGGGTAACTTTTAATAAAGTCAAAGCAGATTCCTCTGTGGGCAAACATTGAAACCACAATCGCTATAAACCATTCTCCATCATCATAATTCAAAGAAATCATCCCAACCCATGTCCACCCAAAATGTAGCAATAACTGGAGAATTCCCCTATACTGAAGCATATTGTTAGGGAACATCCAGTGGAAAACATTTCCGTCATTAATTGTAGCTGCAGAACCATAGATGAGCTGAAGAAAGGAAAGCAATTGAAAGGTGTTACTGTATTAAGCATGCAAAATTTGGTGATGGAATTGCTAAATAGTGTAAAGACAGAATAAAACAAAGAAGATTTTGATCAGTTGATAGAGTCAATAAAACACATTGCTAATTCTCTGCAATTTTTTCTCCTTAAAAGTCTTGATACCATATCCCCTATTTTGCTTTTGTCACTTCTCAATAAAAGCAAACAAACAGAAGTTCGTGTTCAAAGCACAGAGGAAAAAACACAAAATGAAGAGTTCAAAAACACAAATAAGGAAACAATCATGACAATAACAAGCAATGGTTATTGTAATGAACAAAGAACAATTATGGTTTTAATTAATTAAAAAAGTAATATAAGCTTCACCTTAAGTTTGACTCAATGTAGTGGTATATGCTAAGGATCTTAGGATGGAGGTGGAAGATCTGCAGACTGGAGAACCATACATAAAAATATCTCAGCTCACTGAAGGAAGAAGGATGTGAGAAATACATATTTCAGAAAGGACCCTGACTATTATTTGGAGACTAAAAGTAAAGAAGAGGAGTAATACTTTCAATCCTGCAGTATTATGCTAATGTAACTTTAAAATAAAGATAAAGCATATTTTCCTGGCCATGCCTCTTGTCTTGTCTACCTCACTGACCTCATACTCAGCATTTTCCTCTGTTCATGTCAGGAACATAATTATATTGCAAGTCAATCAAGGCTTTTGCAAGCAACTATCATTCTCCATTTTCATTGCTGCAGAAATTTAACAAGAGAATTTCAGATTTGGCAGAAAGTTGTACTTACCGGAACCATCTCAGATCACACTCTCTAACATTCCATGTTCCATTTGAGCTACTTTGGGATCAGCTACTGATCCCAGATATATTCCTAGTTTATAATGCTTTGCCTAGGCATTGGATTGATTGAATATTTTGACATAATACATATGTTTTTGTATGGTATATGAGAAAAATAAATAGGAGCTGGCCAAAACAGACTTCTTTGTTAGTTTGTCAAGTATTGTCTTATTCAATGTTCTTAATTGTTTTGTTTGATGAGAATCCTTGGGAAAATCTGACCTTCAAGTTTTTCTCATTGAAATGAATACCTTAAGTACCCCACGAATTAGTAATTGTTTGAGATTATAATTTCAATCTTACTAACTACAGGCAGGCAGGCAGGAAGGAAGGAGGGACATGAAAGATACGTACATATGGCTCGGGAGAAAAAGGGAGCATACCTCACCTGTGGTATCTTGTAATTGCACAGAATATTTGCCATTTCCAAAGAGATTCTTGTAAAGGGTCCTCCAATGACAGCTACTTCATTGTTCTGGCCATCACACTTATAATTGGGGATTAAGTTGTCCTTTGTTGAAAGAAGCTCTAGTGCACCATGGTAGGTCCATCTTCCAATGAAGTTGCTGTTGTAAATATGGAACCCCAAAGTGATGTTGGGTAGGAAGTGAGGGTTTTCACTGATTTCCTTCAAGGCAAATTCCAAGGCCAGAATATGCTGATAGTTTTGAGTCAAGTACCTGTAAAAAGATTAAATTAAGTCACTATTCTCTATTGGAATGAAGCATGCATTTCATTCCAATGACAATTGCTCTGGCATTTTAGGTCTGGAAGAAAACTACAAAGACATGCCACTTAGATGTGATTTCATTTGGAAAGTAATGCCCTTTTTCTCACATGCATCTCAGTAGACTGTGGTTTTGGCAATTTTAGACAATAATACATTTGTGCATATTTAATTTGCCAGAAAAATCTCTGTAAGGATTGGTTAATTGGTGGCAAAAGAACATCAGAAAGTTAAGGGAAA
>NW_015387613.1:87260-90179 GCF_001527695.2 Protobothrops mucrosquamatus
TCAAGACCTGCTTCCGTCTCCTCCCCCTGGGCCAACCAGTCGGAGTCCAAGCCTTCTCGGATCCGAGCGACTTTGTCATACAGATATTGTGCAAAATCCTCGGCCCTCCCCTCCAGAGGATCCCCCCCTCCCCTCAGTTGGAGGAGAGAGCGGGTCACCCTGAAGAGGGCGGCCGGGCGATTATCTGATGACGCGATGACTACTTTGCTCTTACACCCCCACTACCTCCATGCTCCTTGTGTTCACTGCCACTGCTTTGAACCAAAAAATGTTATCACAACTCCTTTTAAAGCTTTTTGTTAATTAAAGATCCAAAGGATGTCATTTGTCACTAAGATGGCACCCTCTGCATCAGTGAATGCAGGCAGTGGTGCATGCAAGGACTAATCCTTGCACTTTCGTCCCAAGATGATTCAATCTCTCCTCCATTTCTTCTAAAGCAAGATTGGATATGTTCCCCCTGTCAAAATGCATTCTATCCACAATCCTTTCTCCAATATCTCCAAGATATAGGGAAGATTCTTTGTGTCATTTAATCTTGGTAGCCTTGCCAGTAGCAACTAAAATTACTCTGAGAATTCAGAGAAGAATTTGATAATGATAGGAGAGGAAGAGGCTAGGACGTGGCAGGATAGGATAATGAAGATGGGTGGAATGAATATGGCCATATTTCTATATACCCACAATCTTCATATGGTCCCAGATATCTATTTCTTTCTTCTGGGTCATGCTACTTGATTCTCTATCACTACAAGATATAATTATGATGACTTCTCATATTAACAAACTTTGTCCAGTTGCCACAATTTAATATTTTTTAGATATTTAAAAAGTAAAGATTTTGATAATACGAGCTCAATTCCCGTCTACTTTTTCTTGGCAAGAGATAGGAGCTAGTATTTTTCATTATCAAAACAATGTAACTGTAACTGTAAATATTTTATCTAATTAGCATAACATGAAGCTAAACTGAATTTACTACAGCAGTAGAAAATCTCTCATTTTTGAAGAACAGGACTCATTCATTTTGATTTCTTAAGTCCTGGTGAATTGAATGTTCTCCCTGTGGAACTACAAAGGTCTGTAATCCACAGTGGGCAATAGATGTCTCTCTTGACATGCAATATTTGTATTTTCTTTATGAATACAGTGAACAGGAGATTATCTGCTCTATCAACTTATTCTCTAGATTCCCTGAAGAGTTTTAGAAGTTGCTGGCCAGACTACAAATGATTAAGGAAATGTTTAATCATCCTCTGGACAGTAGTAGCATAAAGATAGCAAAATCTAAATCAGATATGTTTGTGATATGATAAGTGACCAAAAGGACAAAATAGTCAGACTAAATTTAAAATTAATCTTTGGATTAATTCAGGTCTTTCAGCCAAAACATCCTTGAACAAGTATGCTATCCACTTAAAGGAAAATTGCAAAATAGGTCCTTTTTTTTTTTTTTTTTTTTACAAAGAGCACAAACATTTACATTAGTANTGGAAGAAAACTACAAAGACATGCCACTTAGATGTGATTTCATTTGGAAAGTAATGCCCTTTTTCTCACATGCATCTCAGTAGACTGTGGTTTTGGCAATTTTAGACAATAATACATTTGTGCATATTTAATTTGCCAGAAAAATCTCTGTAAGGATTGGTTAATTGGTGGCAAAAGAACATCAGAAAGTTAAGGGAAAATTAAAGTGTAAGACTAAGAACCTTGACAAATGAAAAGTAGTCAGGTTAAAGCAAGTGAAGTCAAATAGCTGACATAGCTTTTGCAGATAATGCAAGCATGAATTTTGGAACCTACATTTCCTGCATTGTTTTTGAAAGTAACACAACAACATCATATTAATGAATGATGAATAATGTTCAATAAGCAACCAATCTACAGAGTGAGATTATTCCTAGCAAGGACAGTTCATTTAACAAATGCAACAAATTTGAATGTCTTACAAAGGGAATCCAGGATTTTCATGTGTGGGTGGGATTTCAAACGTGAGTGGTTCAGAAAGCATATAGATTTGGAAGGTTATGACACCAATGTTCAGCTGTCCTGTCTTTAAATATCTATGAATGGGAAGAGGTTCGCTGACCAGACATCGAAAAATAGCAAAACTGCACATTATCTGAGACTGCAACACTATTAACAGTGGAATCTTAACCATCATGTCTGGAAACTGCCTATTCGTCTCTTCCTATCTGTAATTTAAATTTCTTCAACCAGCTTTCCTCTGAGATGACAGAGCATAAAGTATCAGGGAAAGATCTGATGAAAATTTGGCTTTCTGATTCTCTGTTGTAAAAGCTCTCCAAGATAAAGGGAAGATTATTTGTGCCATTTAGTCTTGGTAATTTTGCCAGTAGCAATCAGAATTCCCCTGAGAATGCAGAGAAGAATTTGATAATGATATGACAATAATAGGCTAGGATGGGGTAGGATTGGAGAATATGACAGGGCATAGAATTTCCTATTCAGAACTGCATTTAACCTGGCCCCACAACAATTATAGATTTACAGGAGGCATCTGTCATACACTAAGAGCAGTAAAACATGCAAAGTAAAGACTGATCCTAATACAGAAGGAAAAGTTTTCAAGATTAATTTCAACTAATGGCCTGGAAGTGGATAGAAATCTCAACCCAGGTCACCACTCAAAAGTGTTTACAATCCCACTCCCACATTTTGTCTTTATATCTGCCACTACTTTAGATAGATAGATAGATAGATAATTTAATTTGTATACCGCCCTTCTCCCATAGGACTCAGGGCGGTTCACAGCATATTAAAAACAAATAATATACACAAAATACAAAAAATACAAAATACAAAAATACAGAAATACAAAAAAATAAACCCCGATAAAAGCCGAATTAAAACCAAATATTACCAGCTGTGTTTCCAATTAAAATACTTTTAAAA
>NW_015387613.1:93498-94912 GCF_001527695.2 Protobothrops mucrosquamatus
CATTA
This sequence comes from Protobothrops mucrosquamatus, assembly GCF_001527695.2. Taxonomy (NCBI): domain Eukaryota; kingdom Metazoa; phylum Chordata; class Lepidosauria; order Squamata; family Viperidae; genus Protobothrops; species Protobothrops mucrosquamatus. The sequence continues at coordinate 93,504 of NW_015387613.1, forward strand.
GTAGTTTAAAATATAATATGATTTCACTTAATCCTGAAAGGTCTCTAAATTGGAAGAAATTCCATAAGACTGAGATATTTTCATAAAGTTTATTTTCAAATTTAAACATATTGCTTATTGCATGGTTTTGTCAGCGATGCTCAGTAAAAACCTGGAGATATTATTTCCTCCTCACTAGCTGTTCTCTTTTATTCAGTTCAGGCTGTAAAAGAATAGTATAACATTTGGGTAAAAAAATGCAAGCCAGTAGTGCTGCACTAGAGCCAAAGATGGAGAAGATTTCCACAGCTACCATGTGTTTGCCCTTGGTGCTCAGATAGTACCACAACCACAACCACACACTGCAGAAGATCAGCATGCTGAAGGTGATGAACTTGGCTTCATTAAAAGTGTCAGGCAAGTTCCTAGCTAGGTAGACCACCAAGAAACTAACTAGGGGAAGAATGTTCATGAAGCCCAAGACACAGTAAAACATGTAGGTTGACCCTTCATTACATTCCAGTATTATTTCTTTCTGCAGGGAATACATGTCAAAATTTGGAAATGGGGCAGAGGTTGCCAGCCAAATAGCACAAAGAAAAGCTTGAAGAAAGGAGCAAGAAAAAAATAATAGAAGTAGCCAATCTGTGTCCCACCCATTTCCTCATTCCAGATCCTGGCTTGGTGGCCATGAATCCAAGAACTACAATAATAGTCTTGGCCAGCACACAAGAAATTGCTACTGAAAATATGAAGCTAAAAGCAACTTGTTGAAGGAGACATGTCAGTACTGTCGGCTGACCAGTGAAGAGGAAAGCAGAAAGGAAGGAGAAGAGAAGAGAGATAAGGAGAAGGTAGGAGAGGCTCTGGTTGTTGACTTTGACAATAGGTGTGTCATTATGCTTAATGAAGATAACAAGCATAAATACTGTCATGAAAGCAAAGGAGAATGCAAATACCAAAGACATAATTCCTAAAGGTTATTGGTAAGACAAGAAGGTGATCTCTTTGTCAATGCATACATTTTGATATAAATTTGTATATTGCTCTCCTGGACATGGGACACAGTCATCTGCATCTGAAAAAAGAACATAATATATTGTTTGTATTGCTACAACTGAAAGTAAAATTATATAACCGAGTGTTTTTGTGTTTGAATGGATAGGAAAAAAGATTTTCTTCTGCATCCCCAACTCTGATCCCTGGTAAGCTGAATTAGAACTTCAGCTGAATGATATTGTGAGGTTTGAAAATCTTACCTTTCAAGTAAAATGAATAATACACAGAATAATGAATAAAATGAATAATATAAGAATCTTGAATAATACACACTACTCCCTATTCGATCAACAAATTCTGTTGATGTATATCTTACCCTCTTGTGTGGAAATCTTTCCTTCTGCACAAGGAAGGCAGTCATAGCAACAGAA
>NW_015387613.1:97841-99670 GCF_001527695.2 Protobothrops mucrosquamatus
AAAAAATATTACCCAGAATAAACAAGCATAAATAGTGATGCATATACATAGTTCCTCAAGGGAAAGAAACTGAAGGACTGCCAACTTTGAGCCATGACTAATGAGAACGCTGACTTGAGTTTATACAAGTACTGTTTGTAAAAACATTAGCTTTTTCTCATACTTGATGAAATTAATCATGGTTCCTTTTGTTCTTTGTTTTCTTTATCCTATTCCTTCCAAAGTTTCATTGGACAAAAAAAAAAGTCTGAATGGATTTCTGTATGAAAGCATCCATGAATTAGTGACATCTAAATTGTGGGAAGCCCTCCACCAATAGAATGAAATATTTTGGGAATATTAAAAGAGGCAGAATATTATATTTCCCCTAAAGGAGAAGAGGAGAATCATCTTAAAGGCAGAAAGCAGCCCCAGTCTTCTTGCTATAGGAAAACAGTCTCAAGCAAAAGTATGAAGAGGCCAGTCTATAGGAGATTTTGTATCCATTCAGAAAGATTGGGCCACTCTATTCTTAAGCAAAGAGCAAACAGAGACTCCAAATAAGCAACACAGTTAAGCAAGCCAAAGTTGACAAAATAAGCTCAGACAAATAAAAACCTAGAATTTGCATTTCCACTTTTGCCTGTAGAACCAGCCATGACCCCTACATCAAGGCTTTTCAACCAGTGGTACAGGTACCACCTGTGGTACATTGGCACCTGGAAGGTGGTACGCGAACATCCTAGAAAAGTGGTAGCGGGGGAGGGGAATGAGATGAACCGGTGGCAGCAGTGCACAAACCTGAGTGAGAGATGGCTGGAGCTGCAGGGCTGTCAGGGCTCAGCAGAAGCCCCAGGATCAGCGCCAGGCTCCAGCTGGACAGCAGCACTGATCCTGGGGCTTCTGCTGAGCCCAGAAGAAGCGCCGATCAGCTGGAATGTTGCAGCATCTCCAGGGTTTTGTGATTTACATTTAGATGCTTGGCAACTGATTCATATTTATGACGGTCACCGTGTCCCAGGGTCATATGAAGTGACCAAAACCTGCTGCAACCACCCAGCAGATGGGGGCGAATAAAAACCAAACACCCCCTCACCCCACCCCCACTGCTAATCCTCAACAAAAATGCTCACAACAATGGAAACTTCAGACAGGAGGAAGAGTGCCGCCAGGTGGGCAGGCAGGTGTCATGCTCGGCTGTGGCTTGGGGGGCACTTTTTTCAGTGCCATTGTAACTTCGAACAGTCACTAAGCAAACTGTTATAAGTCGAGGACTACCTGTACTTTATCACTTTTTCCCTTTTTTGGGGGGGGTCATCAAGTTTTTGACACCTTGCTGGGTGACTGGTGGTACTCGGATATTGCCATATCCTAAAAGTGGTACAATGGGTGAAAAGGTTGAAAAGCCCTGCCCTACATGACCCCATAGGAATCTGGCAACAGCCATTAGAAGGACATGTTCTTGCACAGGAACAGGTATCTCAATCATAAGGCCCCAAAGAATGATCTCATTTTGTCAGCCACCCCATAAACATGCTGCTGCCCTATCATTTCAGATAAATGGTTGTCCAATCTATTCTTAACAACCACCCACAACTACTGAAGGAAAGTTGTTCCACTGATTAATTGTTTTAACTCTCAGGAAATTGCTTCTTAGTTCTAGATTGGTTTTATCCTTGATGAGTATCCTTTAATTGCTTCTTATCCTGTCTTCAGGTGCTTTGGAGGATAGCTTGGCCCCCTCTCCTTTGTGGCAGCCCCTTATTAATAAATGTGGCCCAAGAAATACATTGACTAATGTTCAACTACCAAACAACCTACACAGTCAGATTATTCACAGCAATTGCAGA
>NW_015387613.1:100674-114858 GCF_001527695.2 Protobothrops mucrosquamatus
TGTACATGGTGGTGGAGGCCTAAAGCGAAAAGGTTTTATAAAATCCAGCTGAAGGCCTAGGACTGGGGCGACGGCGCACGTGCCCACAGAGAGGGCTCTGAGTGCCGCCTCTGGCACCCATGCCATAGGTTCGCCACCACTGAGCTATGCTAATACATGTTCAATTCCCAATCCTTCATTCTTTCCTCTAGCCAACAATAAAATAAGTCCCAAGTTTGATAATAATCTGTATCTTCTTTATCTTTCAACCTCATAGTTAATCTGTCCATCTCTGCACATTCCAATATTTTCCTGAATATTTCTTCTTCTGATGGCAATCCTTCATTCTTCCAGTATTGTGCAAAAATTATTCTCGCTGCTGTGGTGATGTGTAAGATTAAATGTAATTTCTGCTTTTTAGTCTTTTCAGGCATAATACCTAGCAAAAAAAGTTCAGGTTCACCCAATATTTTTTCTAACCACATATGTATCTCTCTCCAATAGGCCTTAACCTTGCCACATGTCCACCAAATGTGATAGTACGTGCCTATGTTATGTTTACATTTCCAACATCTATCTGACATATTTTTAAACATTTTTGCTAGTCTTGCTGGTGGCAGGTGCCATCTATAAAACATTTTATACAGATTTTCTTTCTATGAAGTTGACATTGTTAGTTTGTAGTTTCTCTCCCATAACATTTGCCATTTTTCTAATTTTATATTATAGCCAAAGTTTTTTGCCCATCTTATCATTGTTTCTTTCACTTGTTCACTTTCCATATCCAAAATTAACAAAAAGTTATACATTTTCTTAATTAATTTCTCATCTGAGGTTAACAAAATCTTATCAAACACAGTTTGATCCTTATAAAATCCATACATTTTTACATCTTTTTCATATCTGCTTTGTATCTGTAAATGTGCCCACCAGGACAGGTTAATTCCCTGATTTTCTAGTTCTTGTTTAGATTTTAAATTCCCATCAATATTTAGAATATCTCTATATGTCCATATTTTTTCAAAGTCTACCAAGTTTGAATGTATAAATGCCTCCATCGTTGATAACCACCCTGGAATTTTTAGATATATTTTAGCTTTAACTTTTTCCCATACTGTTGACAAGGCATTTCTTATAAAATGATTTTGAAAGTACATATGGACTCTGTTTTTCCCATACCATAAGAAATGTTATAACACCAAGGTTTCTGACTTTCTGTTGTAACAGCTCTGAAAGATATAGGGAGGATTCTTCGTGCCATTTAGTCTTGGTAATTTTGCAAATAGCAACTAGAATTCCCCTGAGAACTTAGAGAAGAATTTGATAAAGATAGGAGAATCACAGTCTCGGATGCGGCAGGATAGGAGAATAGGACATGGCAGATAATTTCCTGTTCAGAGCTGCATTTAATCTGCCCCCACAACAATTCTTGTTTTACTGGAGGCATCTGTCTTCCACTGAGAACAGCAAACCATGCAAAGTAAAGTCAGAACTTAATACAAAAGGAAAAAAATCGTTTTAAAGCCTTTTATTAATTAAAGATCCAAAGGATGTCATTTGGCCTTAAAATAAGGTCTCTCTGGTTATTAAAATTCTTTGAAAGGCTGTGTTTTCCAAGATGATCCCTTTCACCCTTACTTTTGTTACATTATTCTCTCGTTTAAACCAAGCAATTATTTCAGGATCTACTAGGTTGTCCCGATAGCTATTCCTAATTTCTTTTTTTTAAATTTATTTTTTATTTTTTTAAACAACAAAACATAACACACATACACACACAGTGTATACTCCTCCTTTTTTTTAAACAGCAATTTCGTAACGGTAATCTTCTATTATTTACATTTCCCCCCCTTATTCTTCTTTAGATTATTCTCTCATTTAAACCAAGCAATTATTTCAGGATCTACTAGGTTGTCCGGATAGCTATTCCTAATTTCTTTAACAACCTAAAATGGTATTTCTGGAATCAAGAGTCAAGTATTGATATATTTTTTGAAAGTTGAGATGATTATTTCTCAATAGTAGTGGTCTAATCACCTGTTTCACTAACAATGCTTTTTTCTATGAGTGATGGCAGAAAATCTAAAGCACAGTTTACATTTTAAGTTTCTCTCCACTGATATGATTTCTCCTATTGCATTTTCATTGCAATGACAATAAATAAAGAAGAGGGACAAAGATTTCTGTCCAATTAAAAGTAAACAGGACTATACCTGATTCCAATTAAATATATTAATTATACATTAACTGGAAGAATTATCTCCTTTTTTAATGAATAGTAAGCAGCAGAGACCAATTCAGGACTTGTATTAAGTATATCGACATAGAATTGTGGCCTAAAAGGTTTCTGTTTTCTACCAGGCCATCACATTTTATATTAATCTGTTGTTTTGCTTTTTAAAAATTCTTTGTTGTTCAGATCAGGTCTCAGCACAATGATGTAGCATTTGGGTGAAAAGATACAAAGCAGTAATCCAGCACTGGAAGCTATAATGGAGAAGATTTCCACAGCAACCATATATTTTCCCTTTGAACTCAAGTATGCTGGAACAAAGGACAACCAAACACTACAGAAGACCAACATGCTGAAAGTGATAAACTTGGCTTCATTGAAAGCATCAGGCAATTTCCTTGCTAGGAAAGCCAATGAGAAGCTGACAATGGCAAGGAAGCCCATATAACCCAAGACACAATAAAACATGAAGGCAGATCCTTTGTTACACTCCAGAATGATTTCTTCTGCTATTGACTTCATGTCAGAATCTGGAAATGGGGGAGACATGATCAACCATATGACACAAGTCTTAATTTGAATAAAGGAACAACAGGATGCCATGAATGTGCCAAGTCTTTTCCCTACCCATTTGGTCATCTTGGATCCTGGCTTGGTAGCCATGAAAGCCAGAACCACAATGACGGTCTTAGCCAAAACACAAGAAATGGCCACTGAGAAAATGATGCCAAATGCAGTTTGGCGAAGGAGACATGTCACCTTGTGAGGTTTTCCGAGGAATAGCAAAATACAAAGAAATGATAACAGGAGAGCAATAAGGAGAGCATATGTGAGGTTCCGGTTGTTGGCTTTGACAATGGGAGTGTCCTGATGCTTAATAAAGATCCAAAGGACTCCAACTGTGACCAAAGAAAAGAAAAGAGCAGAAGTGGCCAAAATAGCACCCAAAGTTTCTTTGTACTTCAAGAATGTTATAACTTTGGGGAGACAGAAATTGTTCTTTTCATTGGGATACTGATCTTCTGGACACTGAAAGCATTCATCCATGTCTACGAAAGAAAGTATTAAAGTTTCAGTTGCAGTGAAGGAATAAAAACTGATTGTACAATTTTCAAAACAAGGACTGCCACTTAACATTTGAAAAGTATATACATTAGGATAGTTGCCATCAATTTGTCTTTCCATAAATCTTTGCTCTGAAATGTACTACTTGCTAAGAATAATGGATATTTTATAATTCAATTCCTTATCCATACTTTGTAGTCTAATCTGCCAAGTGAAAGATTTCGCTAAATTTTCCATGAAATACTTGTTTCACAAGTATCTCTATTTTAAGTGAAGTAGATATACAAGATCTCTTACCCTCCCTGTTAGAAATCTTCCCTTCTGGACAGTGAAGACAGTCATAGCAGCAAAATAGTTTTCCTTCTATCTTGATCTTACTGTAGCCTGAGTGGCACTTTCCATTACACAGAGAAAATGGCTTTGTCTGTCCATGAATAAATAAATGTGGAAGAGATTTATCTTTATTTATTTATCTTTATCTTTGCAAAGTTTTCATCTCAGTGTTTTGAAATGTTTCTAGAAGCATCCTTCCATTCTATATTCAAGTTTGACATAATAAAATGAGTCAGTGAAGGGTGATTTGGGGTACATAAGTTCGAACAGCTTTTTCAATATGAAAATAAATATAAACCACATTATCTAATTTGTCACCAGGAAATGGACCACTTGACACAAGGATTGATTTATCAAGTTTTACTTGGCCCATTTTTCCTTGTGAACATCTATAGGTCTCTTAGTGAGTGTTAAAATTTTCTCATTCATTTTACAGGCAATGTGTGAATTGTTTTTCCTGCTTACTCATTTCTCCCCATTTACCCTCCTATACTAAAAGACATCCAAGATGTCTCCAGTGATGACAGGCTGGAGAGACTTCAGGGAGAAAATATATGTTGAGATATGTTTCTGAAGATCATTTCTGTGGAATATTTTGGCTGTAAGACAGCTTTAGAAGGAGTAAAATCAGGTCTTAACACAAGCCAAAATGTGACAGGATCATACCTGGTTAAATCTACTTGGTCATACAATATCATCCTCATCATTAGTGAACATTTTTTGGGGGGAATTCATGAAGTGTATGCTTCCAACTCGGACTTTTTTAAAAGATAAGTTTGAAAATGTGATCCAATTAATAATATCAAATCCAGTCTCTAATTCTCCATTCTTGTTGAACCAAATTTTTTGCCCAGCACTATTATTGAATGAAATCTTTCTCATAAAGTGGTTGAGCTAAATCAGGAAAAAAAAGCCAAATAGAGATGTTTATTAGGATGTACAACAACACTCTTTCTCCCCTTTAAGGTATTTAGATAAGAATTTCTTTTAGAATATTGCTAAGCAGAAAAGGCAACAATAATAACATTAATAAATACTTAACATTACTAAGTGTAATCATGATTAACAATCTTTATAGCACAAAAATAAAGAAAAGTAAAATAAAATAATAAAATAAATAATAATAAACATGAAATGAAACAATATATCTAAATATTAATTAGTTTAAAACAGAATAAAATAATAATTTCTAATGGATTTGGAAAAATATTATGACAACAGAGATGTAATAAAACAGAGACATAACAAATTTATGATAAGGAGTGTATAAAAGACAACGTGAGGGGATGGATGTTGTAGAAAGCTTTATAATTTAAGAAACTTTCTTTGAAATACTAATGATGAGAACATTTTTAATGTGTCTAGTATAGAAATAAAAAAAAACATCTACACCTTTCAAAGGAATTGAATTTGGAGAATCTCTTTGAATTTCAGAAATTTCATAGAGCAGTGATGGTGAACCTTTTAGAGACTGAGTGCCCAAAAAACAGCCCCGCCCCTGCCCCCCATCTGCCCTGCCCCTGCTCCTGCCCCCTGCCCACCCACAGGGCCACTAACTGCCTCCATGGCCCACCAATCTCCCAGGCAGTCCAGCAGTGCCATGGCAGCCACGCCCTCCGCCCGTGCACCACAGCATCAACTGCATGCGATGGGGCACAAGGGTGGAGTCTTGTTCCCATTGTCTGGCTGCCATGTCCTTGGCTGCGCTGCTCCATGCGAGCCACGTTCGGGGGTGACTCTCCTCCGGGGGAGCTGCTGGTGAGGGGGCCACAGTGGGAGGTGGGGCTGGGGTGATGGAGTATGTGCCCATAGAGAGGGCTCTGAGTGCCACCTCTGGCACACATGCCATAGGTTTGCCACCACTGTCATAGGGTATATATTTATGTGGTGTTACATATTTATGTAGTAAGGGTATGCTATATTTTATAGCTTGTGATTGGTCAATTAATTAATACATAAATGTATGTTTACAGGATTTCATCTATATTTTAAGAATTGATTCTTCAGAAATATAGAAAGAAGATAGAGTGACTTCTCTGTGACTTGTCTCCTTGGAATTTTACCTTCCACAGATCTTGATTAAAAGCTTTCCCCTTGGTTTCAAGATTTCCTGCTTTGCATTTCATTTTAGATGAATGGAAGTCATGCAAAGCATGGGCAACCATGTAGATGGCATTGTAGACACTGTAGCTGTGGCCAGTCATGTCCATTTCAAACACAGATGTAGGGAGATCCTCTAGTTTCTCCTCTCCAGTACAAATGGTCCCATCTTCCTCTTCTACCACAGAGGTGGAGAAGGAACATTCAAATGCATTTTCCCAGAAGATCTTGATAAAACTCTGTTCCTTTTCTAAGATAGGGTTTCTTGATTGAACAAATTGATGGAATCCCAACACCTTCTCTGAGTGAATTACAAATGATAATGCACCATGCAGGAAAACCAGGTCACTATATCTTTGAAAGGGGAGTGATGTGAAACCCATCTGGAGTGTCATGATCCAGACTTTACCTTTTGTCCATAGTGGAAAATCATTATATTTCAAACTAGTGGAAAGAAATCTTAGAGTTACCATGTTCCCAAATTCACCATGAACTACCACTGCAGTGGCATTACTTCTCATAATCACTTGGTACATCTTTAGTCCTGTCTCTATCAGCTCTATAATACTATTTGTATAAACAGTTTTTGGAAATCTTTCAATGAAATCAAAACAAATACCACTCTGGGTAGCCATGGGAACAAATGTATGTCGAAACATTTCACCACTATCATTATCTACTAACAACATCCCAACCCATGTCCATGTGAAATATAGCAGCAATTTAGAAATGCCCTTGTACTGAGCATCCATATTTGGTAACATCTGTTGATAAAAAGCAGCTTGTTCTTTTGTGCGAATTTCAGGAGCAGAACCATATATTACCTAGAAAGAGAGAGACAAACAATAATAGGGGAAAAATCAGTAAAATTAACACTGTGTGTATTCATACTCTTTCCCTGTTTTGCTACTAAATTAGAAACTAAAATCCAATTCCATGTATGGTTTGCATTTGTACTCAAGGTGAGCTAAGGTTCAACTTTTCTCAAGACTTAAGAAAATAAGTTCATCTCTACATGGAGATTGCTATGCCATCACTAAGGATGAGATGCAAGAAAAAAAATAGGTCCATGGTTCAGCATTGCATTAGATTTTTCAAGCAGTTACGCCAATTCATAATTCACAGAGAAGAGGAATATCCTGTTATGTTACTATAGGAAAAAAGCATACAATAATCACCACTTCAGGGATTTCCAATATCATAACTTGAGGCACAAGATTTTCTTTGCAGAGTACAAACTATACCACTTAAATTAAATATTAATTAATATTAACTAAAATTAAATATTAATTTACATTATTTGATTGGTAAGAAAGATTCACCCATTCCTTTAAATATTAGTGATGCAATATTGTGTGAGAAGTTCATCTCATTTCCAAGATAAATATTAGTAGTTTATTAATACTGAATGGCCTATTAAAATATACTTCTAAACACAAGGTTGGGTGAACCTTTGTGAATAGTGAATAGTTTGGAGAATACTTTGGAGAATACTTATGTATATTGCTGTATTTTTCAACAAAATGAGTATTCTCCAAAGTATTCACAAAGTATTATAAAACATTACAATCATGTTTAAAGTAAAGGTTGAACAGTATAATCTTCAAAGCTCATGTGTTCCTAGCCCTAGTTTGACAATTCTAACCATGTTCTGTCATGTATTTAGCTATTCTTTCTCTGAAATAATCAAGGAAATCTTACTTCTGGACAACATATACTACCCCATTAATACTCTAGCCCTTGGAAACATCAAAAGAAAAAAATCAAGACTCTATAGCATAACCAAACCACTGGACAATTCACTCACATCCTCCAGAACCCTACATTTTTTGAAATGTAGACTCAATCACAACATTTTTCTCCCATGAACAATTCTGTAGAGAAATAGATTTTTATGTCCTATTACTCTGTATCGCTATAAAAAAACATACCTGTGGCATCTTAAACAAGGAAAGGATGTTAGCTATGTTTAGATAAATGTCTGATGAAGGTCCTCCAATGACTGCTATTGGTCTGTTTTGAGCATCACAGTTGTAGTTAGCTATGAATTGGCCCTTTGTGAAGAAGAGTTCCAATGAGGCACGGTATGTCCAACTTGGATCAAAATAGGTATTATAAATGTGGAAGCCCAAGGTATAGTTTGGTAAAATAGAGGGATCTCTATTGATTTCCATGATGGCAAATTCTAAAGCTAGGATGTGTTGATACATTGGAGTCATGACTCTAAAATAAGCATTATATATTCTGTCAAAATATACTCTGTTGAAACTGTGATGTATGGTATATATCAATTCAACCTAATATTCTTCACATTTGTCTGTCTGTCTGTCTGTCTGTCTGTCTGTCTGTCTGTCTGTCTGTCTGTCTATCTATCTATCTATCTATCTATCTATCTATCTATCTATCTATCTATCTATCTATCTATCATCATCAACTTCTTCCATAAATCTATAATCTATCATCTAATGGAGTATCGCTGTATTGTTTATTTGCTAGCCTATAAATAATACTTTTTAGTATGCCAATCAATTCATCCATTCATTAATCAAGGTATTTTGATGACTAATGTTATTGACTTTTGAAAACTACTATGGGAATGTTTTCATTCCAATGATAATTTTTACCCTTAAATTATACTTAAAGAAATGCACTTTCCCTTCAAAAAATGGTATCTGAATGCATTTACTATTGGTCTCCAAATAAGCATAAATGGTTCTTTGAGAGAAAACATATATTCCCTTTCTTTAAAAATTCTCTGTATGAGAGTATGAATATAAAAATAATTCATAAATAAAGGAACTATTCTATTCTTTCTTTTTCTGTTTGTCTCTCTATATCTCTATCTCAAGAATCATTATCAATGCATTGGAAACATTTTTTGATGCTAAAATAAACCAGATATTTGTCTTATCAATTGGACTATGTTTATCTTTTTTAATGAAGAAAAGAAAAATGCCTTATCACAAAATAAATCATTAGAAATATCTTAAGCAAACTATCTCCATAGAGATAGTGATCATTTGCAAATGATGTAAAGTTTTATGGCATGATTTTTGGATGTGGCTTGCCATTGCTTGCTGAACTAAGTTAGAAGGCTCAAGATTACCTAGCTGTCTTCATGTGGAACTAGACAACATGTGCAACTAGACAATATGGTCTCAACTTTTCATACCTGACCATTACACTAAACTGGCTCTGTTAAAAAATATTAACCTTTTGATGTTTTAGAACTACTGGTTATTTATAATTTGAGCATTCTCCATTCCATTCTTCTATTGCTTATATTGCTCCTCTCTTGTCCCTTACTATATTTTTTATATTCTTTAAATGTGTGTTTTATCAGTATTATTTCTTTTCTTGAAAATGTAATGCATGGGAAGGAAGGAAGGAAGGAAAGAAGGAAGGAAGGAAGGAAGGAAGGAAGGAAGGAAGGAAGGAAGGAAGGAAGGAAGGAAGGAAGATCATAGGTCAAAGAACAAGAGATAAAAAGAAAAGAACTATTCATCAAAGAACAAATTAAACATAGTTAACATGAAGGTTCTCTCTCCTTCTCTCTCTGTGTCCCTTTGTAAAAAAAAAACTCACACAATGTCTACAAAGAGTTCCTTAGAAGGATGTTTTCTGAAATCTATCATAGTATAGAAGATGTAGATCTGAGAGAGAATGTCCACAACAATGAAGTCTCCTGACTGATATTGCTTGTGAACAAAAGGCAAAGGATCATTAGTCCTACATTTAGCACTGGGAATCATGTTCATCATTTCAGGCAAAAGCACTAAGACCAAGGCTGAAAATATCATCATCACAAATAAATATGTTTTATCTGTGAGTCAATTTATGTTTCCCAAAGCTGTTCCTCGTTAAGAGTATTTCTGCTTGCACTGGTCTGCACAACAACCCCTTTGTCACTAGGAGAAGAAGTTGAAACTTTGATATGGGGATTGCTAATAACAATGGAAAGTCAACAATTAGGAATTAAAGTCTTAAGAAATCATGAACAGTAAACATGTTTTTGATCTCAGTAAATATCAGTTCTTCTTCAGTGGGATGACAAGAGGTCCAGCATCCTGCAATTACTAAGAGCAATGAGGGCTTAAGAGAGAAATTTTTTTTCAGCTTTTGTGTAAAGACAGGAAAAAGTTAGTTGGTTTTCAAGCAAAATGGCCTTATGTTAATTCACAAGAGATTGCTAATTTCTTTGTTTGACATTCCACCATAGTCTCAAAGATGTAGAGAATGTACAAAATAGAAAAAAAATAAAATTATAAAATATAAAAAATAAATATATATATAGTAAAACAAATAAATTAAAATAAATTAAAATACAATACAACACAAGCAAATACAAACAACATAAAATGAATAAAAATAAAAATACCATCTACAAGCAGGGTAGTAATAAAACAATTATTAAAAATTGTGCTGTAAATGAATTAAAATTACTGTACTGCTAAAGAACCTTCTAGAAATCATCAAGAAGTTCAGTGGCACATCATATTTTACAACATATGAGGTGGTATATAATTGCCATAATCAATTTATTAATTGTATTTCACCTCAAATATTAGATTATATCTCCTGGAGGGGTCACATAAATGTAAAAGAATGGGGAGGACCATTTCCTGTAGTAAATCAATGGCCACCTCTTATCTATCACTACAACAGACCAGAATAATACATGACAGTAGGAGCAAAACCACCATTAAAAAGTCCTTCCCATTCCAGAAGTGGTCCAAGAAGATACCATGGTTGATGGTATCAATAGGTTCAAAAGGAAGAGGAATGGGTCATTTCCATTCAAGTCCTCATGTAAGTTACCATTACTGAGCCAGGTATCACCAGCTAGCAAATTAAGTTTGGCATACCATGAAGCCTAACTTAATTTATTACAGCAGTAGAAAATCTTTCACTTTTGAAGAACAGGACACATTCACATTGATTTCTCAAGTCCTAGTAAATTGAATGTTCTCCTTGGAGAACTACAGAGGTCTGTCATCCACAGTGGGCTATACACTAGATGTCTCCTGTTGACATGCAATATTCATATTTTTTGATGAAATACACTGAACAGGAGATTATCTGCTCTATCAACTTCTTCTCTAGATTCCCTAGAGAATCAAGGATTCTAGAATCGTTGGCCAGACTACAAATGCATAAGGAAATGGTTAATCATCCTCTGGACAGTAGGATGAAGCAAAATCTTCATCAGATATGTTTGTCATATAATATAAGATAAAAAGAACAAAATAGACAGACTAGATTTAAAATTAATCTTTGGATTAATTCAGGTCTTTCAGTCCAAAACATCCTTCAACAAGTATGCTATCCACTTAGTATAAAGGAAAATTGCAAAATAAGTGCTTTTTTTTTTTACAAAGAGCAACAAACATTTGCATTAGTAGTTTAAAATATAACATGATTTCACTTAATCCTGAGATGTCTCTAAATTGGAAGAACTTCCACAAGACAGAGATATTTCCATAAACATTATTTCAAATTTAAACATATTGCTTATCGCATGGTGTTGTCATGGAAACTCAGCAAATAACTTGGAGATAGCAACAAAATAATTTCCCTTCTTTCATGGCTTTTCTATGACCTGAAAGACAATGATCATTGCACACTGAAAGGGGCTGAACCTGAAAGGAGAAGAGAGAAAAGGAGAATGTTGAATTCTGGTATGAATAGAATAGAACAGAGCAGAGCAGAGCAGAGCAGAGCAGAGCAGAGCAGAACAGAATAGCCGCTTTAGCTCGTTCAACCCAGGATAGTCAAGTGATTATCCACTAGGACTCCAAGGTCCCTCTCACAGTTATTGTTTTTGAGCCAGGTCTTGCCTAATCTGTATTCATACCTTTGATTTTTCCTGCTTAAATGTAAAACTTTGCTTTTCTCCATATTAAAATTAATTTGATTGGATAGGGTCCATTGTTCAAGTTTGTCAAGATCTTTTTGGATCCTGAGCTTGTCTTCTGGGATGTTGGCTATTCCTGCCAGATTAGTGTCATCTGCAAATTTGATGAGTTTCCCCTTCTATTCCCTCATCTATATCATTTATGAAGATATTGAAGAATACTGAGCCTAAGATGGAGCTTTGTGGTACCCCACTGCTTACTTCTCTCCATGTGGATATAATACCTTTAAGGATTACTCGCTGAGTATGATTTGTCTGCCAGATCCATCTGGTGTTGATGTTGTCTATCCCACCTTTTTCTAGCTTACTAAGCATCAGGTTGTGGTCTACTTTGTCAAATGCCTTACTGAAATCTAAGTATACAATGTCCACAGCATTTCACTGGTCTACTAATTTAGTCACTTTATGAAAGAATGAAATAAGATTGGTTTAGCATGATCTGTTTTTAACAAACCCATGCTAGCTACCGGTTATAACTTTGTTTGCTTCTAGCTGTTCGCAGATCTGTTTTTTTATTATCCTTTCCAGGATCTTCCCAGATATTGATGTTAGATTGATTGGTCTGTAGTTTCCTGGGTCTGTTTTTTCTTTCTTTCTTGAAAATGGGAACCACATCCGCCCTTTTCCAATCTTCAGGTACTTCTCAGGTGCTCCAGGACTTTTAGAAGATATGGTGCAATGATTGTGAGATAACATCTGCCAGCTCCTTCAGAATTCTGGGATGTAATCTGTAGGATCTCAGTGATTTATATTTGTCAAGGTTGGATAGAAGTTCTCTTACCATTTTCTTGCTTATTTTATTTTTTTTAATTTTCTAGTTTGTCTTTTGCAGTAGTTTTTTTGGTATGTTGAGGTATAATTTCTTTTTATGTGAACACTGATGCAAAGAATAAGTTAAGCAGCTCTGCTTTCTCCCTACTGCCTGTTACTTTCTTGCCATCTTCTCTCTTTAGTGGACTTACAGTTTCCTTGACTTTTTTCTTGTTATTAATATGTTGAAAGAATTTTTTTATTGTCCTTGATTTCTGTTGCAAGTCTTCATTCATTCTGAGCCTTTGCTTTCCTCACTTCACCTTTGTATATACTTGCTGTCTGCTGGTAATCAACCTTAGTTATGTGTCCCTCTTTCCATTTTTTGTACTTGTCCTTTTTGTCTTTCAGTTTGTCAGAGAGAGCTTTGGGCAGCCATGCTGGTTTCTTCTTGAATTTCTTTTTTTTTCTTTTTCAGTGGCATTGTGGTGGACTGGGTTTTTATGATAGTGTTTTTCAGAGTTTCCCATGCTTTTTGGGTTGTTTTCCCCTTTAGGATTTTTCTCCATGGAATCTTTCCTAGATTCTCTCTGAGTTTGTTACATTCAGCTTTTTTGAAGTTTAAGACACTGGTTGGATTGTTTTCTATTGCTTGTGTTTGCATTATATTGAATTTCAGTATGATATGGTCACTTTTCCCCAAGGTTCCAGCAACTGAACCAGTACAGAAGTGCCTAATTTTAAGATGTGATTACCCATATACAGTGCTTGTTTTGTCATAGAATGCATGGAACGGCATTATGGCACCTTTTTTTGAATGGAAGAACCGGTTCCTTCTAAGCTGCCAGTGTGAGTACAAGTAATCCCCGAGCGTTCACTTAACACTCTCGTGCTTTCCCTTCCTTTCCTGCCACGTGGAACTAACCTGGAAAAGGTCTGTCTCCTCTCTGCCATGGTTCTTGCTGCTGCTCTGATCTGAGGCCAGGGGACGTGTCCACAGCCCCCCACGGCCTGATCTGGGCTCCAGAGGCTTGGAAAAGACCTCTGGAACCTGGATCCATGGCCACAGAACGATTTTGTGGTCCCCCAGTGGCTCGATCTGGGCTCTGGAGGCTTGGAAAAGTGACTGCCGCCTTGGTCACTCTGGCTGTGGAGAAAGTCTCTGTGTCATCAGAAGTGGAGGAGGACGAGGTGGTAGAAGACATGCCGGCTCCGAACAAGCGCCCTTTTAAAAGCCATGGCAATGGCATCTGTCAGCTAATGCTGCTCACATGATCTGCACCTTGGAAGCTCCCT
The DNA here is from genome assembly GCF_001527695.2 of Protobothrops mucrosquamatus. Classification (NCBI taxonomy): domain Eukaryota; kingdom Metazoa; phylum Chordata; class Lepidosauria; order Squamata; family Viperidae; genus Protobothrops; species Protobothrops mucrosquamatus. Next base: position 114,345 of record NW_015387613.1, read on the forward strand.
AAAGTGGTTTCTTCTCTCCCCCCTGCTCCGTAAAGGGTTTTTGACTGGAGCTAGAGCTGTGCGTGAGTTCCGACACCTTTTTTTTTTTTTTTTTTTTACAAAAAAGTCAACACAGTGCTGGGCTGCATTAACAGAGGGATAGAATCAAAATCACGTGAAGTATTGATACCACTTTACAATGCCTTGGTAAGGCCACACTTGGAATACTGCACCCAGTTTTGGTCACCACGATATAAAAAAGATGTTGAGACTCTAGAAAGAGTACAGAGAAGAGCAACAAAGATGATTAGGGGACTGGAGACTAAAACATATGAAGAACGGTTGCTGGAATTGGGTATGTCTAGTTTAATGAAGAGAAGGACGAGGGGGGACATGATAGCAGTGTTCCAATATCTCAGGGGCTGCCACAAAGAAGAGGGAGTCAAGCTATTCTCCAAAGCACCTGAAGGCAGGACAAGAAGCAATGGATGGAAACTAATCAAGGAGAGAAGCAACCTAGAACTAAGGAGAAACT
>NW_015387613.1:115579-119087 GCF_001527695.2 Protobothrops mucrosquamatus
TTTTGAGAGCTGTTATTTTTCCTCTTTGTTGGTATTGTGCTAGACTGGGCTTTTATTATCTCACTTTTCAAAATTTCCCAAGCTTCTTGAGTGGTTTTCACCTTGAGGATTCTCATCCATGGAATCCTTCCCAAACCCTTTCTAAGTTTATTGAAATTAGCTCTCTTGAAGTCCAAGACTCTAGTTTGATTGTGTTCTATTGCTTGTGCTTCCATAATGTTGAATTCCAATATTGCATGATCACTTCCTCCCAAGGTTCCTATGGCTTCAACACCTTCTATCATTTCATCTCTGTTAGTGAGAATTAGATCCAAAATGGCTAATCCCCTAGTTCCCTTTTCTACTTTTTGGGAGACAAAGTTGTCTGCTAGGTTTGTCAGGAATCTGTTTGATCTTCCACTTGGTGCAGAGTTTGTCTCCCAGTTGATATCAGGGTAGTTAAAGTCCCACATTACTATTGTGATCTGCTTCCTACATACCTTAGTTTATCTATTTCCTCTGTTTGGTTAGGTGGCCTATAGTATACACCTATGGCAATGTCATTTCCCCCCCTTTTATATTGACCCAAATGCATTCAAGACAGTTTTCATCATTGTTGTGCTCTATTTCTGTAGAGATGTAGTTATTTCTTATATAGAGAGCAACTCCACCTCCTTTTTTATTTGGTCTGTTTCTTTTAAATAAATTTAAATCCCTCTAGCTGTGTGTTCCATTTGTGGGTTTCATCCCACCATGTTTCCATAATGGCAACAATATCATTTCTGTCCTCATTAACCTGAATTTCTAGTTCACCCTGTTTGCTGTTCATATTCTGTGCATTGGTGTATAGACATTTGAGTCCTTTATGACCGACCGTGTGTTTACTTTCTACATAACCTGTGTGGTGCCTCAGTTCCCCTATTGTCTTACCACCTATTTGGTTAGTGCACTTTGTGTGGCACTCGCTATTAAGAGCTTGATTTTGCTTGACAGGAAGGTTGATGTTCTTGTCCACACACACACATCTATGTTACATGCACTGATAGCCCTATAATGTTTAGATTGCCAGGGACAGGGATGTTCTGTATCAATTAGCTCACTGTCCCCGCTGTTTAGTTTAAATATTCCTCCAGAAAATCTGTGAATTTATAGCCGAGTAACTCAGTCCCTTTCTTTGATGGATGCAAACCATCTCTTTTGTACATTTTTTCATTGGACCAGCTGCTAACATCGTGACTAATATATCCAAAGCCTTACTCCACTCCTTTAACCACATATTGAATTGTGCTATATGCTGGCCTTTTCCATTTTGCTCCTTATACACTGGTAAAACCTCTGAAAAAATAAGCCTACAGCCTATTCTGCTAAGTTCCTGCCCCAGGCTCTGGAAATCATTCTGCACAGAGAGTACATCTTTTCGGGACAGATCATTAGTGCCAAGATGTACAATAGCCTCCACATCACAGTCCTTGCTGGCATTCTTGATTATTTTACAAATACACTTCTTGACCCTACTGGCAGTAGCACCTGGAAGACACCTGACCTCTTTCAAAACCTCTGTGTCCTTTCCTAAATTTACATCCCTTATAATTGAATCACCAACCAGAAGGTGGCTTCTCTTTTAAGACAGCCTGCCCTGTTGAGAGGAAAAAATTAGACAGGAGGCAGCAGCTGAGAAAACAGTAAAGGAAGAGGCATTTATTTCCTCTCTTCAGACTGGCCTGAGGGACAGAACAGAAATAAAAAGCAGAAATTTCAAAAGGTAAAGGTAAAAAACAGATTGAACTGCCTACCTTTAATCTCATAGGCACTATAAAGAGGCAGCACTTTATAAAACTCAGAAAAAAATAATTTACTTTTGTTTCTTGGTTAATTGTTCCTTTTTGTTTAATTCGGGCCTCAGAACAATAATGTAGCATTTGGGGGAAAAGATGCAACCTAGTAATCCTGCTGCAGAAGCCAAAATGGAGAAGATTTCTACAGCTACCATGTACTTCCCCTTGGTGCTCAAATAGGTTGGAACAAATGACATCCAGACACTACAAAAGACCAACATGCTGAAAGTGATAAATTTGGCTTCATTAAAACTGTCAGGTAACTTCCTAGCAAGGAAAGCCACTATGAAGCTAATAACAGTCAAGAATCCCAGAAAACCAAGGACAGTATAAAACATGATGGCTGAACCTTCATTACATTCGAGGACAATTTTTTCAGTCATCGAGTGGATGTCAGAATCTGGGAATGGGGGAGAAGTTGCCAGCCACACACTACAAATTATGACTTGAACCAGGGAGCAAGACAGGAGAATAGTATAAGCCAGCCTTTTCCCAACCCATTTTCTGGTTTTGGAAGCTGGCTTGGTGGCCATGAAAGCAAGAACCACTATGGTTGTTTTCCCCAAAATGCAAGAAAGGGCTACAGCGAAGATGATGCCAAAAGCAGTTTGTCGCATGAGACATTTTGCTTGGTTAGGTTGCCCAATGAAGAGCAAACTGCAAAGGAAAGAGAGCAGGAGGGCAATGAGAAGAATGTAGGTGAGATTTCTGTTGTTAGCTTTGACTATGGGAGTTTCCTGGTTTTTAATGAAGATCCCCAAGACCACAACTGAGATGAAAGAAAAGAAGAAAGCAATACTGCTTAAAGTGGTTCCCAAGGGTTCTTTGTAAGATAAGAATGTTGTATGTTTCTTAAGGCACAGAGTCTGGTCCTTGTTAGGGTAGTTTTCTTCAGGACATGGGAAACAGTCATCTAAACCTGAAAGAGGAAACACTGTTGTCAGGTTAGCTCTGTCATCTGCAATGTTCAGAAGTAATGTATTTTAGTGGCTGAATTTTCCAGACATTCATCAGTGAGTCTGGGAATTTGGGAATTTAAAATCTTATTTATTTGGCTAGGATAGTTTTAAATCTAATTTATCTGAGAACAAGTCCTTGAAAATTACTCATATCATTTCATTCTATTTGTAATTTGAACTTGAATTGAATCTCCAACTCACACTATTGCTTTAGAGGAAGGAAATCTTGGTATTACACTGTGTGAAGAGTGTAATAATCTTTTTCTTGGAGACTTCCAGTTTACCACAGCCGCCATGGATGCCTGGGAGATGAGCTTCATCTCCCATGTCCAGTTTTGCATCACTGGGGGCCCCTGAAAAGGGTCAAAAGTCACTCTGTAGAGGTGACCAGCAAGGAGGGACAGAATTGTTTAAGTTAGCCAAAAAATTCCACGACCACCTTCCCATTCTGGTGACAACCGAAAACGAGCCAAATGGCTTCATGCAGGTTTGTTGCAGAGTTGACAGGGAGGAGAAAAGATAAAAGAAAAGAAAACCACAGAATATCCTTCCTCTTAAGAAGCTTCTGGGTTGGAAAAAGTTATCTGTATTCTATGCTCATTGTGCAATAACATATTAATAGGAATTATTATGGCAAAATTTATCAGCTTATATTTAGTAGATTGTTCTACACTGTGGAGCCCATGGTGGCCTACTGATCAGGACAATAGAGATAAACTAGACTGACACAGCATT
>NW_015387613.1:119649-132548 GCF_001527695.2 Protobothrops mucrosquamatus
ATCTGTTAAACAAAAACAATATGTCATACTTCCATGCTTTACACTCCAACCATCATAACCTTAATCCTGGAAAAAATTAGATGACATTCTAGAATCTAGAGGTTCTGAAATAAAAACTGGTTCAGGTGCCATTCGCCATTTTGTGAGTTGGGGCCATGTTTGGAACAATACTATGGTTGTTGTGGTAACAATCACTGTTCTCAACATCTGTAGGGATAAATGCCCCAACATCAAAATCCTGGGTAGTGCTTTGAACTTATTGACCTTCAGAGCTAATAGACACCAGTTCATTTTGAATGGTTTCTCTTACCTGTCTGGTTGGCAATTTTCCCTTCTGGGCAATGAAGGCATTTGTAACAGCAAAATTGCTTCCCTTCTATTTTGATCTTGCTGTATCCCAAGTAGCAATCATCAATACACAAAGAAAGAGGTTGTGTCTGTTATAAATGAAAATGCAGTAAATTTAGAATTTAAACATTAGGAATCTAAGAAATTACCATGTTAGAGGAATATTTTCTTTCCTTTGTTGATTAGAGATATGAAATATTCTGTGCTAGCAAAGAAGGTTTGGCTTATTCTTTAAAATATCCTTCTGACATCATAAACTCTGTTAATGGAAAAGTCTTCTATTCACCTGATAGACATCAGAAATAAGGGTTAGTTAGTTCAGAAGTATGTTGAGTTACTTTTCCTGGTGCAAGACCCTCTTCAAAGTCCTGTGCATCAAGAATATTGCTTTTCATGTAATTGATTCATTTGTGTGATTGTTCAAAGACATTATTTGGACATCAACTGCAGCATGATCACTGAACCATCCCTTAAAAATGAATAACAATAGCGATAGCACTTAGACTTATTTACCTCTTCACAGTGCTTTACAACCCTCTCTAAGCTGTTTACAGAGTCAGCATATTGCCCCCAACAATCTGGGTTCCCATTTTACCAACTTTGGAAGCATAGAAGGCTAAGTCAACCTTGAGCGGGTGAGAATTGAACTGCCAAACTGTGGCAGCTGGCAGTCAGCCGAATTAGCCTGCAATACTACATTCTAACCACTGTGCAACCAGGGCAAATAAAAATTACCTGGTTAAAAATGTTGGGCCAGACAATATTATTTGCTGATAGAGAGAGAAGGTTTTCAAGTTGAGTTGAGGGATTTATTTTTCCAACTTTAATCCTAAGAAAGGATTGATTTGGGAAGGTGATCCAGTTGATGATATCAAAGCCAGATGCAACCTTCCCATTCTGGTCAAAGAAAATATTTTCTCCAGCACTGTTGTTAAATGAGACTTTTCTCAGGTAGCGATGAAGCTCAAGAGAAGAACATGAGAGTAGTTAATAAAGATATACAACGATGGCAAAATAGACAGCAATATTATTTCAGAAGATATTGTTGCACTCCTGATATATGATGCTAATAACAAAGTTAATTTGTCACTTCTAAAGACTCACCATGAGAGACAAAAAACAGCTGAGGATGGGCTAACAGGCATCTTTTCATGCATATCACCCAGAAGTACATGCCACCATCAAAAAAATAGCATATAGTCTTCCTTCCTTGTCATTTGGCAAACACACCAGGCAAATAACAGATCTAATGAGTGGGCCCTGTGTGTGAGTTGGGCCATGAATACTTTGAACTAGGTTTTTGGCTACGAACTCTGAAACCCTAGGCCAGACAGAACATGTCTAAATTTCCCAGAACCATAAGCCTGTGGATCTGCACCCACCTGCAGCTCATATAGAGTCCAACAGCTACACTACAGGGAGGAAGGTAAGTGAACAAAAATGGGAAGATTCTTTATTGCCAGCAATTTGTATGTAGAGTTTTATTTAGGCTTTATTTCATTGGTGACCATGATGTGGACTATTTTATTTCATTAGGAGATTTAGCCTACAACAAATATTCTTTATTTGGTAAGATATCAATCCTAGAATCCAATGGACCATAGGGATTTTAAAAGTTCTTCTATCAAGATACGGTAAGTCCAACCTACAGCCTCAGTTTCACTCTCACTAACTTAGAGACACTGAACTCTCCTTTCTTGTTCAGAAGAACTCTCCCAATACAGTGAATCTGAAGAAGGAAGTGAGGGAAAGAGGAAAGAAGCCTTTCACTATGACGCTGCACATAATAGCCCAATTATTCCAATATTCAGCATTAAATATTCATAGGAACTTAACTTTTTGCACTTAAAAAAGCCGGAATAGAAATGTGCAGACATTCTCATCCACCTAGGTAATTTCTCCAGCATTATATTTAAATTGGTTTCTATATAACTTGTGGACAGTTGTAGATATGGAAGCAATATGCCCTGCTACATTAATAAATATAGAAGATTACCTGCCACACTTGATGACTAAAAAGCTTATGTTTTCCACTACCAGCCCTTGCTCTGTGTTTGGAGTGGGATGTAAGCATGGCTTGGAGAGCATGTGCCACAGCATAGACTGCATTGTAGATACTGTAGCTTTGCCCAGTCATGCTCAATTCAAAAACAGAGTCTGGAAGAGTCTCCAGCTTCTCTTCCCCAGTGCATCTTTTCTCCGACTCTGGGTTTAAAGTGGATTTTGAGAAAGAACATTCAAAGGCTTGTTCCCAAAAGGCCCTTGAAAAACTGTCTTCATTTTCTGGAACACTGTTTCTCATCTGAAGAAATCTATTGAATCCTAATAATTCTTTTGATGACACTGCAAAAGAAAGAGCGCCATGGATAAAATCCATTCTCCAATCTCTTTGAAAAGGAACTGAAGTATATTCCATTTGGGCTGGGAAAATCCAAACTTTGTCTTTTCTCTCAACTGTTCTGTCCAAATATTCTGAAACATAGGAGATTGTTCTGAAACCTGCCATGGCCTGGTTTTCAGAGTATACAATTGCAACACTGGAGGTACTTTTCATAATGACTTTGCATAATTTAATGAAAGTATTGATTTGTTCTCCTATCTCATCAGAAAAAGCTACTGTTGGAAGCTCTGCAATGTAATCAAAGCAGATTCCATATTGGGATAAGACAATAAGCACTTCCCTCAGAAATCGTTCACCAATCTCATTTTCTTGAAAAATTATCCCAATCCAAGTCCACTTAAAATAAAGCAGCAACTGGAGAATCCCCATAACATGAAGATGTTCATTTGGATACATTTGATAGAAGAAAGCTGTATGAATCATGTTATCCATCGCTGGAGCAGAGCCATATGTGAGCTTAGGAAGAAAGCAAAATACAAAATGTATGTATATGTATTTGATATAAGTGATAAATGGTTAAATTTGACTGATTTATTTTTTGTTGCTTTGATTTTTTAGGGCTTATTCATAACTCACTGAAGATCTTCCTTTAATTTCAATGAAGTTAATGGAACTAAACTGTCACCATTTTTGGAAATCTTTCTAAAAATGTTATGATGTAATTTGATCATATTCAATTTGGCTATAATATATAAGGTTTGGGAAATAATAAAATGTTATGTAGATAACCTCTATGGCACATCAGAGAAGTCTAAACTATTGATACAGTAGATGTTCAGGATTTATGTAATGTTGTTATTTCCTTTCTACCACAAATGGAGTACTTTGGATCTTTGAAAAACTGATTTTTATCTAATTTGGGTATAGGAACAAAAGCCTAATTGAACCATTTAGTATCTAGTTCTCTGTAAAGTGTCCCCCCATAGTTGGTTCTGATGGGTACAACCCTGCTGCATATATATCCAGGATATATATGTGAGTATAAGTAGTGATATAAGATTCAATTTGCAGAATTTGATGATCGTTGTAATTTCTCCTTTGTGATACTGAATTTCTATTATTTAAGAATTTAACAATCAAACCTTCGTGCACTATTTTGTTATTCTCTTGAGACTTCACAAAACTTATCAATAAGAATAGATCTCTCTAACACATTTTTAAAGATTGCTAAGGAACACTCTATTTATAAGATAACTTGTTCTAAAAGCATAAGTTGAAAAAAAATTGATTAAAAAAGCATCATCATTATTAGTGATTTGTGCCAAGATAATTGGATTATTTTTCTTTGTAGAACCATGGATCAAGAAGGAATTCTCACACTCTCTCTGACATGTATTTTTCCAAACTTTCCTTGAAAACATCCAATGATGGAATGTCCAGAAGTCCAAGAGACAGGTTGTTTCATTACTTAACAGCTTTGAAAACAAACACTTTTCTATCTCTCTGATTTTCCTCTAGAGGCTGACTAGAGAATAAGTTTAGGTACAGAGCTTATGAAGGTATGTGAAAATGAACTTAGAAGACGAGAGACAGATGCACATAGCCTAGGGAATGATCTGATAATAGCAGCTAAAAAGGGAGGTGGGGAGAAATACTTTCAATTATCCAAGGTGTTGTTTTACATAACCTTGGTTAGGGCTTCATATCTTGGGTTCTCAAATGACTAACAAGGCTGAGCCTTCCTTCCTTCCTTCCTTCCTTCCTTCCTTCCTTCCTTCCTTCCTTCCTTCCTTCCTTCCTTCCTTCCTTCCTTCCTTCCTAGAATATCAATGCAGCTATATTCTTTGATATAGAAATACTGAGGCATATACTAGGGAATGAATGCATTGCTTGAACTGATTTTTTTCATGGAAGAAACTATTAAGAAATTATCTATCTGTATTAGATTATTACTTCTTAACAGAAGAGATTTGACATAGAGATGCCAGTCCATTATTATAACTGGACTATATCACTTTTGTATCTTCTGGATAATTGTAATTGCCTTCTAGGAGCAATTTCCAATCACCTTCTCAGATGAGCTCCTGCTTCAGATTCCAATGAAGGAAAGGGAGAAAAATCAACAGAAGAAACTTCTTAGCCTCAATAAAACAGCTGGTTCAATACTTGTCTGCAGACAAATCAAAATGTTACTTTGAATTATATGGAGGATAATTATTATCCTTATTATGACTTCAATACTTTGATTGTCTAGATATGTAATATGTTTTACTTTTCTTATTATTTTCTTATTATTATTTTAATTGCTATGGAACTTCAATGGAAAACAGCAGAAAAATATTTCAAATGAAAAAAAAAAGCTCTCTTAAGAGCAAGAGGATTCATCTTCTTTCCATTTATTTCAAACTGGAGACATCCTCCAATTCAGCACAGTATTCAGTTATGAATATACCACTTTGATCTTCCAGATATACTGTATAACATACTTTCATTTTCTTATTATTTCCTTGTTATTCAACTGCTGTAGAACTTCAATAGAAATCAGCAAAAAAATCTGAAATTAAAAGAATGATCTTTTTTAAGGGCAAGAGGAATAATCTTATTTTCATTTTTTAAAAAAAAAAAAATCGAGACCATATCCTCCAACTCAGCACAATTTTCAGTAAATCAAGACTGGAAAATATGAAAGTGTTGTCTATTCAGATGTCAGTTACATTCTGATTGACTTTAGTTTACCATGAATCCAGAAAATGTCATTAAAGAGGAAATCACATTACCAAATTTTTTTTCTTTTTTTTACTTGAGCAGGTCTTACCTGTGGAATCTTGTAAATGCTTAGGATGTCAGTCATAACCTGAGAGTTATGAGAGTTTGGTCCAGCAATAACACAAATTGAATTTTGGTGGATGCTACATTTATAGTTGGGAACAAATTTGTCATGTGAAGAAAGAAGCTCCATAGAAGCAAGGTAGGTCCATGTTGCCATGAAATAACTGTTAGATATCCCAAAGCCCAAAGTGATGTTTGGCAAGATCTGAGGATTTTTGTTGATTTCCTTTACAGCAAAGATCAAGGACAAGATATGCTGGTATGTCTGTAGAAACAAACTTTAAGGGAGGGTAGTGCCTCTGTCATAACACTTGCATTTCCACACAGATAATTTGTTACATTTCAATTTAATAATCTTTGTTAATAGCAAGATTCAAAAATAGATTTTGAGCCCGCAAGGCCAGACAGTCTGTAGAAACTACTTGTCCATCCCTATTCCATAATAGAACCAGCTATTTGGCAGATAACCTCTTTGGTATCTTGATCTTTGAGTACTCTTAATTACCTCTTTCAGAATGTTTTTTATAGCATAGGGATATTTATTTCTTATTTTGAAAGATCAAATGTTTTATATTGAACCACTTTAGCAATGGTTATACCTAAAACCTATAAAGGAAACATTGCCAACTCCTACAAAACCCTCTCTTTGAGGTCAAGGGTGTTTGAATAGAGAAAAAGAATTATACAGATGGGTTAGACTACAAAACTGCTATGGAGAAATTCAATGGAAGATGAACATTGTTTCTACATTTTAAGTAAAGCCCAAAATATTATGCTTCCATGTTTATGTTTTTTAAGCGATCACATTTAAATGGATTGCGTCTTTTGCCTTCCTTTCCATTATTCCCCCTTCCCCCATTCTTCTTCTCCCTCTCCCCTCTCTATACCAGTGTTATTGGATTCCTTTCTCAAGGTAATATTCTTATGTAATAAATGATTAATGAGGTATTTAGAATTCTACCCACCTACCTAACTAATTAACTACTGATATATATAGATAGATAGATAGATAGATAGATAGATAGATAGATAGATAGATAGATAGATAGATATAGATATAGATATAGATATAGATATAGATATAGATATAGATATAGATATAGATATAGATATATAGATATAGATAGATAGATAGATAGATAGATAGATAGATAGATAGATAGATAGATAGATAGATATAGAGATAGAGATAGAGATAGAGATAGAGATAGAGATAGAGATAGAGATAGAGATAGAGATAGAGATAGAGATAGATAGATAGATAGACAGATACCTAGCTATAAAAAGACTCTTTATAAAGGATTGACTCAAAACATTTGCAATTTGTACAGCTACTTTTCCTACAGTCATTATGTAAAATAATTCTGCTTGTCTCTTACCTCTGAATCAATGATCTTTCCTTACTGTAAACCTTCAAGAATTGTCCAAAAGATGATTTTTTAAAAGGCAACTGGACTTTCTTTGTTTTTCCTTGAAGATGTCTCACTGCTCATCCAAGAAACTTCTTCAGTTCCTCTTCAAAGAAAAACAAAGAAAGTCCAGTTGCCTTCTGAAAAAGCACCTTTGGGACAACAATGGCCTGGATGACTAAGAATCTCTATAGACATCATTCAAGAATTCTTCTAGATACAGTAGTTCTCCTGCATCATCCCCTATCTCCACTTCCATTCCCCAATTCCTCTCTTAGGACTTTATTCTATATACTTGAAGAAAAGGGATGAAGACTGGAAACGTTTATTAGATAAAAGTGTACTTAGATGTTAGGTTGCCATAAACCACAATAGAAACTTTCACCTATGGAAAACAAGTTGGTTGGACAACTATAATATCTATTCCTATTCTTCATTGATGAATTCCATCCAGCTTCAATCCATCAAGAAATAGGTGACATGGAACCAGAAAGTATAATGAAAACAATAAAAATTATTCTGCATAGAATGAGTATTTAGTCTCAAAAATGAAATGTTTAACTTTAGTGTTATCTCATAAATATGTCCTCTATGCAGAATGTGATTTGATCACATATACTATATATATAGTATTATCTTGCAATTGGTGTACCATGGAAATTTGGAACAGAAGCATTAGAAAGCTGGAAAACAGAGATTTGGGCAAAACTCAGATATCTGTTAAGCAAGACCATGTATATTGCTATAAACTTTATGAAGATAAAACAAAGTGGGAAAAACCTATTACCGAATTATTACAAAGTATCGAAGAAACAGAGTAGAATCTCCAAGCAGAGAAAGGATAGCTGAAAGGGGATAAAAGTTAAGTTTCAATCATTTATTCCTTCCTCCAAATACATTGACTAACTATCCAGGAAGATTTGGAAGCTGATAGAATTAAGAATGATAACTACATACATGGGATCATCAAGAAGTTCTTCCGATGGAATTGTTTTGAAGGTGATTAGGTTAGACATCATGTAGATAAGAGAAATAATGCCACCAATGATGAGATCACCTGAGTGGTAAGACTTGTATTTAATACTAGGGTTGTTGATTGTGCATTTAGTGCCATGGCATATGACCTGAGAAAGCAGTTTTATCACCCATAGCCTGAAGAGTAACATAGCAAATCAAAGATGTGCATTGCTCAAATGATCATTGATAGGGCTTCTGAATATCTAACATTTTGCCTCTTTCTTTCGGATGATCCGAGTGCAGAAATTATAGAAAAAACAATCAGAATCACAGAGTCTTGCTCTTTAACCTCCTATTTGAATGTGTTTAGGAACATTAAATATTAATAACATCAGACAGTCTTGATTGGGTGTCTATTTTGCTCTGCTCTTCAGAACTCCCTAGTGACCGGAGGAGTAAAATTAAAACATGGTCAATTATAAGGCACAACATATCTTGAGCTTCTGATGTTGCAGAAAAAAATAATTGATCTCACCCAGGTGTAAATGGTTTGTGTTTTTTTCTTTAGCAACAAGAGAAAAATGAATTGCAGTCAAAGGGAAAGAATCTAAGGAATGTAAATAACATAATGAGTGAAAGTTTATTTTGTACATTGTTTTGACTTGTACATTATGTAGCTAAAAATCACCTGGCACCAGAAAACTTTGAAAGGGGCATAAGCATATTTTAAATTACCCTTGGACATTTGGATATTGTAATCTGCAGTATTTGACTAAGTTGTTTTGACTCTATTTTTCCCCTTTTGGTCAATGCCACTTGCAGTCAGATTTTTTCTTATACTTTTTCAAGTAAATTTATATCCAGAAGTAGTTAGATCTTACTGATTCTTATTACTGCAACATGTTCTCACTTAATAACAACCAAGTACTGTATTTTTCTGTGTATAAGACACTATTTTTTCCTGCAAACACCCTGATCAAAAATCAGGTGCCTCTTATACAAGTGCAGCATCTTATACACGAAAAAATAATGATAACCTCCACAGCCCAGGACATGCCTATGTGGGTTCTTTACATGCCGCCACCATGCCGCATAGTGCAGGTGTCAAGCACCTGTGGGCTTGCCACTAACAGGAGGGGGGAGGGGGCAAGATCGTTGGATGGTGGCGTCCAGAGGCAGCGGATGGGACCAGCAGCATGGATGGCAGCGACAGCCTTTTCCCTCCCTCATATCTTTATGCTCATACCTATGGAACGCAGCTGCGAGGCTGTCCTGCTTGATAATAATGGCCGGCTGAACTTCCAGATTTGCCGGCTCAGCTGTTCGGTGCCCTACTGAACTGCTGATCAGTGTGGAAAAATGGCGAGGAGTTTAAAACCTGCCTTCACTTCCCTTGCCTTGCTGTCATGCTGGTGCTCATGCCGGTTTGTTTATCAGGGTCGGAAGGCTGCTGCTGTGAACTGACTATGCATGCTGGTTAGGTGGATGGGGGATGGGGCTGACCAGGAAGTGTCTATTTAGAGCGCTGGAAGGCGGTTGCTCCCAGCGCTGACTTTGTTTGCTGTAAGCTTGGAACTCACATGCCAGAGCTTCTTATACAAGGGTGTGTCTTATACACGGAAAAATATGGTAATACAAATGCTTTGAACTTCTACATCTGGCCTTTAAACCCCTAAACTGAGTTCCTTTCCAAATTGGATTTGTATGTGGCTTTCCTTTCTATTTATCTAGGAGATAGGGTGGGAGAATACTTTTTCAAAAGTTGTTATATTCTTCAGAATGACTACAAACAAGTGGATTTTGGTTTGTAGGCTTTTAAGAAGGGTTGGACTAGAAGAAGTCCCTTCCAACTCTGTTATTCTGTTCTGTTAAGGATATTTTTTCATATGATGCTCCCAATTTTTCTGCTAAGCTCCAGGAATCCAATTGTTTAGCACAATGAACTATGCATCAGATGCCAGTGCTATTGTTGCACCCTGCGAGGCCTACTTGCCCGGAACGGCCGCTTTGCCGCTCCACCATCAGGCAAGTCCCTTGCTACCTGCCTGCTGCCATTGCTGCCACTTACGGTTTCCTGTAGCCGATGACGTCATCGGAAAGCGCCTTGCCAGGCCAACAGTAATCCAGGAGCACTGCATTGCTCCTGCAAAGGAGAGCGATGTGTGGGCTGGATTCCGATGGACGCGGACGTTTTGCAAACTGCTGTGGGCCTGGCTGTAACCTGGGGATTATTAGCAAGCTATCATATCATATTAGCTATCATACTGCGGAAGCCGGGATAGACCATAAAAACTTGGAGGTGTTACAGACCCCCAGATGCCTATCACCAAAGCATGTGCATTGGGCACAATACTTCAAAAGATTTCGTTTCCACCTCAAGTACGTGCCAGGAGGGAGGAACTTCCTCGCGGATGCTCTGTCCCGGCTTCCGCAATATGATAGCAAGAGGGAGGAGGTGGTGCAAGCGATCATGCCCCCCTACAGCCAAAAAGAAGTGAGCACTTGCTCCAGAGTAGTGTCCTTTGAGGACGAGTTACGAACGGCTCTAATACAGGATATGTGGTTAAGGGACAATCCCAGATTGCTAACCCAACGGGACGCGTTAGCATGGTATGGCAGCAAACTGTACATCCTGTGGAACATGCAGAATTGGGTTTGTCACCGGTGCCACGACTCAAAACAAGCTGGCCACTTTGGATTCCTAAAGACGTTACACCTGGCCAGGCGTCAATTCTGGTGGCCCCGGATGAAACGAGATATTGAAGCATATGTTAAAAACTGCCAGGTATGCGCTCAATCGAAGTCCTATCCCGGGAAACCGATGGGGTTGCTCCAGTCGGTGGCAGACCCGGACCGTCCATGGCAGGATATAGCCATGGACTTTATTGTGGAGCTGCCTGAAGTCCGGGGATACTCGGTGATATGGACAGTAGTAGATTGGTTTTCCAAACAAGCTCATTTCATCCCCTGTAAGGGATTACCATCGGCTAGACGATTGGCTAAGATGTTCCTGACTCATGTCTACTGACTGCACAGAGCACCGCGTCGCATAATCTTGGACCGTTGGGTCCAGTTCACAGCACGGTTTTGGCGCGAATTCATCCGATTCCTCGGTTCCACCAAGGTCTCAGTTCGGCATACCACCCGAGCACCAACGGTGAAGCGGAATGGGCCAACACTGCAGTGGAGAGATACCTCTGGAGCTATATATCGTACCAACAGACAGATTGGGTGGATCTAGTAGTGTTTGCAGAGGTGGCGTACAATAATGCCGTACATAGCAGTACTGGATTAACCCCTTTTCAGGTGGTGTACGGTAGGGATTTCGTTCCAATATCCGAATGCAGGACCCGGGAGTCCCAACCCACCAGGCTGACGGTTGGTTCAACCATGCAGGGTGTGTGTGGGGCGTGGTCAAAAAGGCCTTGACAAAAGCAGAGGAAATGACCAAGAAACAGGCAGATAAAAAATGACGGGCAGAGACACCATTCAAAGCGGGTGACCTGGTTTATTTATCCACTAAATATATAAAGCTCCAGGTACCATGCAGGAAGCAAGCCCCGAAGTATCTCGGCCCTTTCTGGGTGGCCCAAATCATCAATAGCCGTACAACTACAGCTGCCGCAGTTCCTCGGTAAGGTCCACCCGGTGTTCCATGTCAGCCTGCTAAAGCCCGTGACAGGTGAACGTGCACGGGAGGGCCCAGGCCCCATAACCCCGGGTTAGGAGAGGCGGACTGTACTACCTTATCCTTTGGAAGGGCTATTCGCTGTCCGAAGCATCCTGGGTAAGGGAGGGGGATGTCTCTGTGCCCTAGCTTGTCAATAGGTACCATCAAAGACACCCTCATAAGCCCGGGAGGCGGACGCCTGTTGCAACCCTGAATGAATGTGAACACTAATCTTGTTGTGCTTCCTTCCAGGGGGACCCCTGGTAGGGGGAGCCGGATGTCATGCCCTGCAAGGCCTACTCACCCGGAACGGCCACTTTGCCGCTCCACTGTCAGGCAAGGCCCTGCCTGCCGCCATTGCCGCCGCCTCCGGCTTCCCGTAGCCGATGACGTCATCGGAAAGCACCTTGCCAGGCCGACAGTAATCCAGGAGCACCGCATTGCTCCTGCAAAGGAGAGCGACGTGTGGGCGGGATTCCGATGGACCTGGACGTTTTGCAAAATGCTGTGGGGCCTGGCTGTAACCTGGGGATTATTAGCAAGCTCTGGGGGGTGGAGTTAGCGAATGGAAAGCGGGATCCTTTCAGTTCCACCTGGACGGAGGCTCATTGAATGGGGTGGGGCTGGCTAAGGCTGGGGCGTGATTACTGTATGTAAGCCATTGGGAACAAGCCACTCCCAGTGCTAACTTTGTTTCATGTGTGAAATAAAACACTTGATAGTTTGGCGTTCCTGTTTTCCTGGCTTGTCGGCTCAGTTCAAAGAGGACATCTGACAGCTATAAAATATATTTTGGGAATAAATATAATATGTCATGAAAAACAATGTATGGAGGCCCAATTTTTATCCTCAAATACTATTACTTCTCATTCCTAACAATTAAAATCTCCATGTGGCCAGACTTCATGGGGTTTTCAGAGATCAACATTGAGAAATATAATGCATTTTCTTTTTTAAAACAAACAAACAAACAACGACATTCTGGTTCTTCAAAATTCCAAATTTCCATCAAAATTCAGGAAATAGTTTACCATACATTATGTGAGAATTAACTGACTGGGCTTTCCTTTCTTTTCTCTCTCTATTGATTATTTGCACAAGTTCTTAATAGATAATATACAGATTATATTTTTCAAGACAGCTTCCATTTCTGCAAAATCCATATTTCTATTTTTGCAAAGTTTTTAATTATACATAATTTCTAACCTTGCAGGTATTCTGCCTCTGTCTTTAACCTCACAGCACTATAAAGAAGCAAATGCAGCACTTTATAAAATGCAGAGAAAAAATGTTTACTTTTGTTTCTTAGTTAATTGGTCCTTTTTGTTTAATTCGGGCCTCAGAA
>NW_015387613.1:133674-136255 GCF_001527695.2 Protobothrops mucrosquamatus
TCTCACTAACAGAGATGAAATGATAGAAGGTGTTGAAGCCATAGGAACCTTGGGAGGAAGTGATCATGCAATATTGGAATTCAACATTATGGAAGCACAAGCAATAGAACACAATCAAACTAGAGTCTTGGACTTCAAGAGAGCTAATTTCAATAAACTTAGAGAGGGTTTGGGAAGGATTCCATGGATGAGAATCCTCAAGGTGAAAACCACTCAAGAAGCTTGGGAAATTTTGAAAAGTGAGATAATAAAAGCCCAGTCTAGCACAATACCAACAAAGAGGAAAAATAACAGCTCTTAAAAGAAACCAGCATGGCTGCATAAAGAACTCTCTAATAAATTGAAAGATAAAAAGGACACGCATAGAAAGTGGAAAGAGGGGCACATAACTAAGGCAGAATATCAGCAAATAACCTGAGCCTGCAAAGATGAAGTGAGGAAAGCTAAGGCTCAAAATGAACTAAGGCTTGTGACCAAAGTCAAAAATAACAACAAAAAAAGCTTCTTTCAACATGTAAAAAACAAGAAAAAAGTGAAGGAAATGATTGGTCCATTAGTGGGTGAAAGTGGCAAGAAGGTGACAAGCAACAGGGATACAGCAGAACTATTTAACTCGTTTTTCGCATCTGTCTTTACACAAAGGGAAAAAAAACAAACCAACCTATTAAAAATAGTGCCATAAAAAGCAGAATAGAAACACAAGTTAAGATAGGCAAGAAAATGGTAAGTGAGCACTTGTCCAGCCTACATGAGTTCAAATCACCAGGACCAGATGGATCACATGCCAAGGTTCTCAAGGAACTGACAGATGTGATCTCAGAACCACTGACCTATATTTTTCAAAAATCCTAGAGCACTGGGGAACTACCAGAGGACTGGAAAAGAGTGATGTAGTTCCCATCTTCAAAAAAGGAAAACAAATAGATCCAGAAAATTACAGACCTATCAGCCTGACCTCAATACCTGGGAAGATTCTGGAAAAGATAATCAAACAACGAATCAGCGAACATCTAGAGGCAAACAAAGTTATTACTAAAAGCCAACATGGGTTTGTCAAAAACAAATCATGCCAGACAAATCTTATTGCATTCTTTGACTAAGTGATAAAATTCGTGGATCAGATGAATGCTGTGATAGAATTTACTTGGACTTCAGTAAGGCATTTGATAAAGTAAATTACAACCTACTACTTGACAAGATAGAAAAATGTGGGTTAGACAGCATCACCACCAGATAGATTCGTAGCTGGCTAACCGGCCATACTCAGCGTGTGGTCCTCAGTGGAACTGCATCTACATGGAGGGAAGTGTGTAGTGGGGTGGCCCAGGGCTCTGTTCTGGGCCCAGGGCTCTTCAATATCTTCATCAACGATTTGGACGAGGGGATAGATGGGGAATTCATCAAATTTGCAGATGACACCAAGCTGGCAGGAATAGCCAACACTCCAGAAGACAGGCTTAAGATACAGGAGGATCTGAAGAAACTGGAACACTGGGCACTATCCACCAAAATGAAATTCAATGGTGAAAAAAGTAAGGTTCTACATTTAGGCAAGAAAAACCAAATGTACAGGTATAGTATAGGGGGTACCTTGCTCAATAGTAGTAACTGTGAGAGGGATCTCGGAGTCCTAGTGGAGAATCACTTAAATATTAGCCAGCAGTGTGCTGCAGCTGCCAAAAAACCCAACACAATTCTAGGCTGCATTAACAGAGGGATAGAATCAAGATCACATGAAATATTAATACTTTACAATGCCTTGGTAAGGCCACACTTGGAATACTGCATCCAGTTTTGGTCACCACAATGTAAAAAGATGACAGTTAGAACAATTAACCAGTGGAACAACATGCCTCCACACAGATGGACGTGGGACAACTAGAAGTAATACGGCCAACTGGGGCAGGTAGACCGGTAACTCGTTCAATGAGCAGAGCACAAAAACAGCCAGTCTCATAAGCAAGCTTCCAAACCTCCAGTATTTTACTCTGATGACGCCGACAAAAGCTAAGTTTATTAAACAGTTTTGTTTGTATTTATCCTGGTGTTCGATTGTTTTCGTCAAGTGTACATATGCATATACATATAATTATTATTATTATTATTTATTATATTTTTACCCCGCCCTTCTCCTTGCGGACTCAGGGCGGCTAACAGCCTAATAAAAACAAATACAAAAGTACAAAAATACTACCATTAAAACGTAATTAAAAGGAAATATTAATTTGGCCTTTGTTGTTTTAAAATTGTTTTAAAACCCAACTAAAAATACCCCTTAGGCCAGTCCTGCCAGCTTAAATAGCCATGTCTTGAGGGCGCAATGGAAGGAAGGGAGATCCGGGATCACCCTGATCTCTGGGGGTAGTTCGTTCGAAAGGGTGAGAGCTCCCACCGAGAAGGCCCTCCCCCTGGGGGTCGCCAGCCGGCACTGTCTGGCTGACGGCACCCTGAGGAGACCCACTCTGTGGGAGCGTACCGGCCGATGGGAGGTAATCTGAGGCAGAAGGCGGTCTCGGAGATATCCAGGTCCGATGCCATGGAGCGCTTTGAAGATGATAATCAACACCTTGAAGCGCACCCG
>NW_015387613.1:137561-153989 GCF_001527695.2 Protobothrops mucrosquamatus
TCTCTCCCTCTCTCCCTCTCTCTCTTTCCTCTCCCTCTCTCTTTCTCTCTTTCCTCTCCCTCTCTTTCTTTTTCTCTTTCCTCTCTCTTTCTCTCTCTCTCTCGCTCTTTCCTCTCCCTCTCTCTCCCTCTCTCCTCTCTCTCTCTCTCTTTCCTCTCTCCCCCTCTCTCTTTTTCTCTCTCTCCTCTCCCTCTCTCTCTTTCTCTTCTCTTTCCTCTCTCTCTCCCTCTCTCTCTCTCTTTCTCTCTTTCCTCTCTCTCCCTCTCTTTCTCTCTCTCTCCTCTCCCCCTCTCTCTTTCTCTCTTTCTCTTTCCTCTCTCTCCTTCTCTTTCCTCTCCCTCTCTCTTTTCCTCTCCCTCTCTTTCTCTCTCCCTCTCTCCTCTCCCTCTCTCTTTCTCTCCCTCTCTCTTTCTCTCTCTTTCCTCTCCCTCTCTCTCTTTCTCTTTCTCTTTCCTCTCTCTCTTTCTGTCTCTCTCTCTCTCTTTTCTCTCCCTCTCTCTCTCTGTCTCTTTCTCTCTTTCATCTCCCTCCTCTCTTTCCTCTCTCTCTTTCCTTTCCCTCTTTCTTTCTCTTTCCTCTCTCTCTTTCTCTCTCTCTTTCCTCTCTCTCCCCCCTCTCTTTCTCTCTCTCTTTCTCTCTCTCCCTCTCTCTTTCTCTCTCTCTTTTTCTCTCCCTCGTTTCTCTCTGTCTCTTTCCTCTCTCTCTATTTCTCTCTCTCTCTCTGTTTCTCTCTCTCCCCCCTCTCTCCCTCTCTCCGATCTTCTGCTCACCTGGCAAGCTGGCTTCAAGCTGTTCTCCAACAAGCTGACACAGATTCTTATTGGGCTGGCTCTCTCCTGCCCTTCCTGCTTCCTGTTTCCTGCAGAGATGCAGCCAAGGCAGGAGCCCTGCCCAATAAGCTTCTCAGCTCATTGGAGAATAGAGTGAGGCCACTCTCTTTTTTACACACACACACACACACACACACACACACACACACACACACACACAGAGAGAGAGAGAGAGAGAGAGAGAGAGAGAGAGAGAGAGAGAGAGAGAGAGAGAGAGAGAGAGAGAGAGAGAGAGAGAAAGGAAGCGCAAGTGCCTCTCTCTGTCTCTGTCTCTCTCTCTGCAAATGGCAGAAGAGGCTGGGAGCCACAGGAGAAGGCTCAAAGAGCTGCATGTGGCTCCGGACCCGCAGGTTGCTGACCTGTGCCTTAGAATATGATCAGTGAGATTAAACTATTTAAGACACAAGATTTGAAAGTCATCATCTACACTTTCTCCCTGGGTGAGTTGGTGATAGTCACCACCCACCAACATAGTTTACATATTTCCAATTATTTTAACCGTTGCTTTCATTAGGATCATCACATTTCTACTTTTAAATATTTGACCATTGTTTGGTTAAGTTTTATATACAGTACAACACAGTACAACATCTTTTCATCATTCTCCTTTCAATTACTTCTCTTGTTTGTGGATTAATAGTATTTTTAAGTTCTATATTCTAATCACAAGAGTCATTCCATCAAATCTCCATAAAATTTATGCTTCCTATAGTAGTAAGCACTCAAGTGCTTGAGTAAATTATCCACACTCTTAGTATCAGTGTAGACACATTTTGATAATGCAGGAAAAAGCAGGAAAAAGGAAGTAGGAGTTTTCCATCTTTTTTTCCCTCTGAAATGCTAGTTTGAAAATTGAACAGTTTGGACTAGAAATCAGATTATTTTTTTTTGGGGGGGGGGACTTTCTTTTTCTAAAAATGTAACATTTTCCTGCATTGAATGTTTGGGAAAAACCATAATTCGCTCAACCAGAAATATACTATATGGTTGTTTCAGTGTTTTTAAAAGAAAAAAAAAACATTCATTATTCATATAAATAATGGGGTTGCCTTTCTTATAAAGTGCATATACTGTTCTTCATTACTCTGAAAAAAAGAACTATTTCTGAACAAATTTAGCAAAATAAAAGAAGTTCCAGTTGGAACTGGAGTAATAAGCATACTAAATAAATATAAACAAAAAGATTTCACATGTGTTTCTTTATTAGTTGCTCCTTTCTGTTCAAATTAGGCTTCAGAATAATAATATAGCATTTGGGGGAAAAGATGCAGCACAGTAATCCAGCTGCAGACATCAAAATGGTGAAGACCTCCACAGCCACCATGTATTTTCCTTTGCTGCTCAGATAGGTGGGAACAAAGGATATCAAGACACTACAAAAGACCAACATACTGAAGGTGATAAATTTGGCTTCATTAAAGCTATCAGGTAACTTCCTGGCTAGAAAGGCCACCGTAAAGCTGATAGAAGCCAAGAAACCCATATAACCAAGGACCATGTAAAACATAATGGCTGAGCCTTCATTACATTCCAGAACAATTTCATCAACCATGGAATGCATGTCTGAATCTGGGAATGGGGGAGAAATTGCTAGCCACACACTACAAATGGTGATTTGTACCAGGGAGCAAGATAGGACAATAATGTTGGCCAGCCTTTTCCCGACCCATTTCCTCATTTTGGAGCCTGGTTTGGTGGCCATGAAAGCAAGGACCACTATGGTTGTTTTACCCAATATACAAGAAAGGGCTATAGAGAATATGATGCCAAAAGAAGTTTGTCTCATGAGACATTTTACTTGGTCAGGTTGTCCAATGAAAAGCAAAGTGCAAAGGAAAGAGAGGAAGAGAGCAACAAGAAGAATGTAGGTGAGGTTCCGGTTGTTGGCTTTGACAATGGGAGTGTCCTGATTTTTAATGAAGACCCCCAGTACCACAGCTGAGATGAAAGAAAAAAAGAAAGCAACATTGGTCAAAGTGATTCCTAAGGGTTCTTTGTAAGACAAGAAGGTTGTATGTTTCTGAATGCACAGATCCTGGTTCTTGTTAGGATAGCTTTCTTCAGGACATGGGATACAATCATCTAAATCTGGAAGAGAAATAGAGTTGTCAAGCACATAAGAATTGAAAGTTAGCTTAACCATCCCCAATTTTTTAAAAAAAAAATATTTGAGTGCCTGGAATTTCCAGGTATTTATCACAATGTCTGGGAATTAGGGAATTTAAATTCAATTTATCTGGAAAGTTATAGTTAAGAAAAAAATTAAATCTAATTTGTCTGATAACATAGCCTTTGAAATTGGATTACTCATTCAGATATCATTGTATATTTCAAATTGGATTGTATCTCTCACTTACACTATTGCTTTAGGGGAAATAAATTGTTGCATTAGAACAAATGAACAACATTTATAGTAACACTGATCAGCAAAAGACAGATTAGGGCTTATTTTCTGGTTAGGACTTGTTTTTGGAGAAATACGGTACTAAATGCATGTGTCTGGCTGACAATTTTAATTGGGGCTTATTTTTGTGGTGAGGCTTATATTACAAGAATCCTGAAAGATTTTGCTAGGGCTTATTTTCCAGGTTGGTCTTATTTTGGGGAAAACATGTTATAACATATTTAATTCCATAATGTTTGTATTATCTGTCTGCAGTGTCCAAAAATAGTCAGAAAGTGTTCATGGATTTCAGTTTCCCTGATAATGTTTTTCCATTGTGGCAATGTCCTGGTGAAATCTTTCAACCTGTTCATCTCTTACTATACATAGATTTTTGGGAAAGAAATTATGTATGAATACAGTAAATGAATCTTCAGTGATAAGTTGCATTTTGTCGTGTTGTATGCTGTAAGAAGTTTATCAACCAACTGAATGCAATTTGGTGCTCTGTAAAAAAAGGGTATGGATCAGGCCATTTAGCTCAAATCTGAAACCAATGTATATGCTCTCTCTAAATAAAATTATAAACCCTCCTTTAGAGGGAAAAAAGCAAAAGCAAAAAGAAAACCCTTTGAATTTGATAGCTAGATGATAGATTGATGATTAGATAGATGGACAGACAGACAGACAGACAGATAGACAGTTCATATTCCATTGCCTTGTTTTATGAGTTGGGGCCATGTTGACTAGAAACAATCCCCATGGACATAGTAGTTATCTATCTCCTAAGGGTGTGTAGCCTGTATAGTGCTTTAAACTTATTAACCTTCAGAGTTAATAGATATCAAATGTTATCAATCCTCCCCAAAAATCAGACAGGAAAAATAAAGAAGTGAGCAAATTCTACATCGTTATAAGGCTACATTAGAAGAATTTTGCAAGTCAGAAAGCACAAAACCTTTCTCTGCTCTATTGATGTTTAGCTCTATTGACCCATTAAGGCAGGACCTTTTTAAATTACTTTCTCTGACTCTTCATTGTAGATACCATATCTTGCCCTTTTCAACCAAAGGCATTGTCACATTCCATAACACAACTTCTTGCATGTCATCTTTTACCTGTCTGGTTGGCAATTTTCCCTTCTGGGCAACAAAGGCATTTGTAACAGCAAAATGGCTTCCCTTCTATTTTGACCTTGCTATATCCCAAGGAGCAATGAGCATTGCACAAAGAAACAGGTTGTGTCTGTTAATAAATGAAAGTACAGTACAATTAGAATTTAAAAATTAACATTCTAGAAATCATCATTTTGGNGGCATAATGTGTCATGTAAATGAAAAATCTGTTATTTATCTGATAGGCTTTGATATTAGCATTAATTAGCTCATAGATAGGAGGACATTGTTTTTCTTTTTCTTCTGCAAAATCCTCTTCAAAGTCCTGTGTATCAAGAATATTGTTTTTCTTGTACTTGATTCATTAATTTGTGTGGGTGTTCAGAGATCAGCTTCAGCATGAACAGTGAACTACCTGTTGAAAAATGAATAATAGATACCTGGTTAAAAAGCTTGGGCCAGACAATGTTATCTACCGATAGAGAAAGAAGGCTTTCTAGCTGAGCTGATGGATTTACTTTCCCAACTTTGATCCTAAGAAAGGATTGATTGGGAAAGGTGACCCAGTTGATAATATCAAAGCCAGTTGCAACCTTCCCATTCTTGTCAAATAGTATGTTTTCTCCAGCACTGTTGTTAAATGAGACTTTTCTCAGGTAGTGATGAAGCTCAAGAGAAGAACATGACAGTAATTAATAAAGGCATACAAGAATGGGAAAAACATACAGCAATAATATTTCAAAAGACGTTGTTGTGCTCCCTATTTATAATAATAATACTATTAATTCATCACTTGGATCAACAGCATCCAAAATGCTCACGAAAAAAGACAGAGAAATGCTATGGACCACTACAGCCCCTTTTTAATGTCTGTCTGTCTGTCTGTCTGTCTGTCTGTCTGTCTGTCTGTCTGTCTGTCTGTCTGTCTGTCTGTCTGTCTGTCTATCTATCAAATGTATTGGCCACCCATCTTACCATAGGGTAACATAGGTGGCGTAAAGTTATATCTAAGTTAAAACGTAAATGATAAAATCAAACCTTAACACCAAGACATATGGCGAGGATGGGTGACAGAGTATGAGGGGGGGGGAGATCTATTATTACTCAGTCAACATTGTGCTGTTCCCCTACTGGGGTCCCAAGCCAACTGACAAAACCTTGTTTTAGGCCCTTAGGAAAAGATAGGAAGGTTGGGGCCAACCTCACATATGGGTGGGACAAGATTTTCTAGAGGGTGGGAGCAATAGCAGAGAAAGTTCTTGTCCTGGACCCCACCAGCTGAAATATTTGGGCTGACGGGACCCGCAGCATACCTCCTCTGCTAGTAGGAGTGATATGAGCCAATCCAAGTGGTGTAAGACAGTTCCATCACCTGGAACTACTTGCCACAACCACGAACAGCATGTTTTCCTCTTCCTTAGTATCATTTGACAATCATGCCACCTTTTTCTATCTCCTTCCTCACCATTGTGTCCTCTCTGTGTTGTAATTTTTATTTTTAGTGCTTGAAACCACTATTCTCCCGTCATAATTATGTATCCATCTTTTCCAAAGCACTAAATGGTTTTTCAAAATTCTGTGTTACATGTTGAGAGAGAGAAAGTGGATGCACCATATCCCTGTATTTCACCAGGAGAAAAAGACCTTCTCCCACCATTCCTAAACAACAGAATTTGCTCTGAAAAGTGATAGCAATATCACTAATAGGAAAGGTTTGTGGGAGATGTTCCTTTTAGGGTCCTTATTTACAATTTAATTAAAAATGTAATGGAGAAATGACACAATAATTGCACCTTTAATTGGATTATCAGATAACTAATGTATTATTGCAAACTGGAATTGGCAGCATTCCTTTTTTGCAGCAATACTTTAGTCAACTGATTATCAAAGTTATTTGAAATCCAAATACCTTGGAATACTTGGAACTTTGCATCATAAAGAAACATTATTATTATTATTATTATTATTATTATTATTATTATTATTATTATTATTATTATTATTATTATTATTATTATTATTATTATTATTATTATTCTGGGGGAAATTAACCTTTTGATACAAGATCAGGAGATGTGGACATTATGATCCATCTAAGTCATTCCTCCAGCATTATATTTAAATTACATTCTATATACTATGTGGACAGTGGTAGATATGGAAGCAAAATCACCTGCTAAATTAGCAAATATAGGAGCTTACCTGCCATACTTGATGACTGAGAAGCTTCTGCTTCCCTCTAGCAATCATTGCTCTGTGCTTGAAGTGGGATGTATGCATGGCTTGGAGAGCATGTGCCACACCATAGACTGCATTGTAGATACTGTAGCTTTGCCCAGTCATGCCCAGTTGAAAAACAGAGTCTGGAAGACTCTCCAACTTCTCTTCCCCACTGCACCTTTCTTCTGACTTTGTATTTAAAGTGGAATTTGAGAAGGAACATCCAAAGGCTTGTTCCCAAAAGACCCTTGAAAAACTATCTTCCTCTTCTGGAACACTGTTTCTCATCTGAAGAAATGTCTTGAATCTTAATAATTCTTTTGAGGAAACTGAGAAGGAAAGAGCCCCATGAATGAAGTCCATACTGCTGTCTCTTTGAAATGGAAGTGAAGTGTATTCCATCTGGGCTGAAAAAATCCAAACTTTGTCTTTTCTCTCTAATGTTGTGTCCAAATATTCTGAAACAGAGGAGATCATTCTGAAAAGAACCATAATCTGGTTTTCACAATATACAATCACAACATTAGATATGCTTGTCGTAATGACTTTGTATATTTGAAGAAAACTATCCATTTTTTCTCCCAAATCATTTGAAAAAGTTACTGTTGGAAACTCTTCAATGTAATCGAAACATAGTCCATTCTGGGAAAATATGACAAGCACTTCTCTGATAAATCTTTCAGCAATCTCATTTTTGTGAAAAAGTATCCCAATCCAGGACCACTTAAAATGAAGCAGCAACTGGAGAATCCCCATAATTTGAAGATGTTCATTTGGAAACATCTGATAAAAGAAAGCTGTATGAATCCTGTTATCTGTCACTGGAGCAGAGCCATATGTAACCTTAGGAAATAAAGAAATGCAAAGTATAGGCATATGTTTTTCATATAAATGATAAATGAATTAAATCTGACTGATCCATATTGTTGGTTTGATTTTCAGGGATTATTCATACCTCATTAAGAATCATCTTTTAATTTCTATGAAAATAATTAAAATAAACCCATTGTTTTTAAAATATTAACCACATTCAATGTGGGTGGAATGCATTGGGTTTGAGAGAAGACTAAAAATATAAAAAGCCAGTTTGTATGGTGGATCAGAGTAGTCTAAACTAAACTTGATTTCAGAATTGATGTAGTATAGTTATTTCTTTTTTTACCTCTAATAAGGTATTTCAGATTGTCAAAAAAACTGGTTTTCATCCAGTTTGGGTAGGATTAATTGAACATTTTGAACAATTTAGTATTGACTTCTCTGTTGAGAACTCACATAGCTGGTTGTGATGGGTACAACCCTGCTGCACATTTATCCAGAAAAAATGAGCATATACAGTAAATGTGTAGCAAAAGATTTCATTGGCAGAATTTGATGGTCAGAGTAACTTCTCATTAAGGTTTTGTAACCCCAAAGATCCATTAAGTAATAATTTAACAATAATGTCTTAATGCACTATTTTGTTATAGTTTTTTTTATTTTAGAACCATAAGCCTCCCTCCCTCCCCCCCTTTCTTTCTTTTCTTAGTAAGAATATGAATGCAGCTATATTCTTGTAGATTGAAATACTGGGGCATAAGCCATGGAATGAATACATTATTTAAAGCAATCATATTTTGTCATGGAAGAAAGTCTTGTGACTGAGATTATTGGTACTACAGCTATCTGTATTAGATTATTTGATACTACTTATCAACCAGAGAAATTTGTCATGTAAGTAATGCTTCTGGATAATTGTAATTGCCTTCTAAGTGTAATTTCCAATCACCTTCTCATTTAAGCTCCTACTCCATAATCCAGTGAAGGAAAGAGAAAAATGAACCAAGAAAAACCACCTAGCCTCAATAGAACAAACATTTCCATAATTGTCTGCAGACAAACCAAAATGCTATTTTAAATCATTTGTAGGAACAAATCACTATTCAGTCATATATTCTTTTTTATTATAAGTACACCACTTTCATCTTCAAAATATATAAAACATTACAATTTCTTGTTATTTTAGTTTTGTTATTACCTTAATTGGTTTGGAAATTTCATGGAAATCAACAGGAAATTATTTCAAATTAAAAGAAAAATCTCTCTTAAGACCAAGAGGATTCATCTTTTTTTTCTTTTCTTTTCTTTTCTTTTTTTCCAGTTTGAGACAAAATCCTCTAAATCAGCATAATTTTCATTAAATCAGGACAGGAAAAATGTTTAAGTGTTGTGTAGCCTGAAGTTATATATCTACTGATTACAACCAATCCAGTAAATTCCATTAAAAAGAATAGAAGTTTTGCTTTTTTTCATGTGCAGGTCCTACCTGTGGAATCTTGTAAATACTCAGGATGTCTGCCATAACCTGAGAGTGATGAGAGTTTGGTCCGGCAATAACACATATTAAGTTTTGGTGGATGCTGGATTTGTAGTTGGGAACAAATTTGTCATGTGAAGAAAGAAGCTCCATAGAAGCAAGGTAAGTCCATGTTGCCGTCAAATAGTTGTTATATATACCAAAGCCCAGAGTGATGTTTGGCAAGATCTGAGGATTTTCATTGATCTCCTTTACAGCAAATACCAAGGACAAGATATGCAAATAGTTCTGTAGAAACAAACTACAAGGGAGGGTACTGCCTCTGTCACAATATTTATATTTCCAAACAAAGAATTTGTTACATTTTAATTTAATAATATTTGTTAATAGCAAGATTCAAATTAGAATCCAAGATTCCAGGTATAGAAAATACCTGTCCTCACGTTCCATAAATTTGAATATAGAATAAGCTACTTGGAGGATAACCTGTTTGATATCCAAAACTTTGAGTACTGTAAATTATTGCTTTTACAATGTTTTTCTAGTATTAGGATATTTCTATCTCATTTTGAAAGATCAAATTTTGTATATTGAGCCACATTAGGAATGGTGATATGTAAAAGCTGGAAAGGAAACATTTTTTAGCACCTAAGAAATCCTCTCTTTGATTTCAAGATTGTTTGATTAGGAAAAAAAAAGAATTATATAGATGAGTTAGACTGCAAAACTACCCAGGCTAAATTCAGTGGAAGATGCAAAATTCTTCCTACATGTGAAGTAAAGGCCAATATGTCATGAAATAAAAGTGTGCTTAGATTTTTTTATATTACTATAAACCAGAATAGAAACTGTTCTCAATTGAAAACATGTTGGTTGGGCCACTGTTATGTCTACTCTGAATTCCAGTCATACTCAAATCAATTTTTTAAAAAGTGACATGGAACGTCTGCATATATTTAGTCTCAGACATAAAATAATTAACTTTAGGTTTAGCTCACAGAAACGTCTGTTCCTTGCAGGATGTGATCTGATCAGTTACAGGCATACAGTTGTATACTGGAATTGGTGTGCCATGGGAGTTTGGGACAGAAACATTGGGAAACCAGAAAGGACCAAGTAGAGTGCTACAGATTTCTTTCTTTCTTTCTTTCTTTCTTTCTTTCTTTCTTTCTTTCTTTCTTTCTTTCTTTCTTTCTTTCTTTCTTTCTTTCTTTCTTTCTTCCTTCCTTCCTTCCTTCCTTCCTTCCTTCCTTTCTTTTTTTTCTTCCTTCCTTCCTTCCTTCCTTCCTTTCTTTCTTCCTTCCTTCCTTTCTTTTTTTTCTTCCTTTCTTCCTTCCTTCCTTCCTTCCTTCCTTCCTTCCTTCCTTCCTTCCTTCCTTCCTTTCTTTCTTTCTTTCTTTCTTTCTTACATATATATATACTGTACATTCAAGATAAAAGTTATATTTCAATCATTTATGGCCTCCCTAAAATACATTAACTAATTATCCAGTCAGATTTGGGAACTGATATAATTAAAAATGAGAACTACATACAAGGGATCTTCAATAAGTTCTTCTGATGGAATTTTTTTGAAAGTAATCAGGTTAGACATTACGTAGATCAGAGAAATAATGCCACCAATGATGAGATCACCTGAGTGGTAAGACTTGTATTTAACAGTAGGATTGTCGATGGTGCATTTAGCATCCTGGAACATGACCTGAAGAAGCTACTTTTTCACCCAACAGTTTGAAGAGGAAGATTCCAAATCATAGATGCATGTTGTACAAATGATCATTGATATGGCTTCTGAATATAGGGAAACCTAACACTTTGCTTCTTTCTCTTGGATAATATAAATGAAGAACTACATTATATAAGAAAAACAAACTCATACAGTGTTGCTCTTTATGTGTTGTATTTCAATATGTTTAGAAATGAAGAATATTAATAACATCAGTCAGTCTGGGTGGCGTCCTATTTTGCTCTGCTCTTTGAAAGTCTCTAGAGCTCAGAGGAGTAGAATTAAATATGGTCAATTATGGGATACAACATCTTTTGCTTTTCTGATATAACAGGATAAAATAATAAGGTTGGAGTAAATGGTTTGTGGCATTCTGCATAGTAGCAACAGAAAAGCAGATTGCGATAGAAGGCAAAGAAGACAAAGGAAACCAAATAAATAATACAATGTATGAAAAAGAATAAGTTTGTCAGGTTTGGCCTGTGTGATGGTATGACACAGAAGTCAAGTATCCCCATTGAGTAGTTTTATCAATGAGGAAACAATGTTAAACCAAAAAGCTTCATTATTTGTCACAAAACATCCATGGTTTTAGATCACCAAGAGTTTGTTACTCTTCTCTGGCCATCAGTCCTTGAAATATCATTAAATGGCTTCAGTTTAGAAAAATTATAGTCAGTTTTGATGTTATGGTTGATTGAATCAATCAACCACAAAGAAGAGGGTGTCAAGCTATTTTCCAAGGCGCCGGAAGGCAGGACAAGAAGCAACGGGTCGAAACTAAGCAAAGAGAGAAGCAACCTAGAACTAAGGAGAAACTTCTTGACAGTTAGAACAATTAACCAGTGGAACAACCTGCCTCCAGAAGCGGTGAATGCTCCAACACTGGAGGTTTTTAAGAAGAGACTGGACAGCTATTTGTCCAAAATGGTATAGGGTTTCCTGCCTGAGCAGGGGGTTGGACTAGATGACCTCCAAGGTCCCTTCCAACTTTACTATTATTATTATTATTATTATGAATCACCTTTGACTTGTGGTATTTGCAAGAACAAGTCCATGGATTTTCCTTGACACTTCCAAAAGTGCTTTGCCATTTTCTTGTTCTTATGGCCAAGAGAGAATGACTGGTTCAGGTGATTTTTTTTCTCAAACACATATGTAGCTTGTGACCCAGGGCCTAAGGCTATGAGAGAATACATGACCTAAAAAAATTGAAGTCAAGCCTCAGAAGATATGACTTATAGTCATGACTTCTACAAACTATGACTGCTACAAACTGAATCTTGAGTGAGATTGTCCCAAAGATGCTTTTTCATAAGGCAACTGGACTTTCTTGTTTTTCATTGAAGATGTTTCACTTCTCATCCAAGAAGCTTCCAATTATTTAAAGTTGCAACTTGATCTCCAAATAATGTATCTGCTCTTAGTATTTTATTAATTTTAAACTCTAACCTTACTAAATTGCTTACATTACTTTCTTCCCCTTCTAAGCAGGAAGAGTGACTCAAGAGAAAAGTACATATACATATACATATACACTCAATATAAATTTATATATTGGGAGTCATAAAAATCCTAGAACCAATAAACCTCATTCATTAGTTATCAAAATGAAAAATCATAAGTTCTCTGGAAGGGCCACAGTTGGCAGACTTTGCCTCTAGAATATGGTCAGTGTGGTGAAACACTTTAAGATACATTAGAAGGTTTTGAAACTCATCATTTACACTTTCTTCCTGTATGAATTGGTGATAGTCACCACCACCAACATACTTTACATATTTACAATTATTTTAACCCACTTGTTTTCATTAGCATCACCAGATTCATACTTTTAAATATCTGACCAGTTTTGGGAAAATTTTATATACAGTACAACTTCTTTTAATCATTCTCCTTTCAATTACTTCTCTTGTTTGTGGATTAATGGTATTTTTAAATGCTATATTCCAATTAGAAGAGTCATCCCATTAAATCTCCCTAAAATTTATGCTTCCTATAGTAGTAAGTACTCAAGTGCTTGAGTACATTTTCCACACTCTTAGTATGAGTGTAGACACATTTTGAGAATGCAGGGAAAATCAGCAAAAATGAAGTAGGGAGTTATCCATCTTTTCCCCTCTGAAATGCTAGTTTGAAAACTGAGCAGTTTGGACTAGAAATCAGATTTTTTGGCAAACTTTCTTTTTCTAGAAAATTTAACATTTTCCTGAATTGAATGTTTAGGAATAACTATAATTCGCTCAACCAGAAATATACTATATGGCTGTTCCTGTGTTTTTAAAAGGAAAAATATTCATTACTCATATAAACAATGGGATTACCTTTCTGATGAAGTGCATATATTGTTCTTTATTACTCTGAAAAAAGAGAACTATTTCTGAACAAATTTAGCAAACTGAAAGAAGCTCCAGTTGGACCTGGAGAAAGAAGCTTACTAAATAAATATAAACAAAAAAGATTTCACATGTGTTTCTTTATTAGCTGCACCTTTTTGTACAAATCAGGCCTCAGAACAATAACATAGCATTTGGGAAAAAAGATGCAGCCCAGTAATCCAGCTGCGGATGTCAAAATTGAGAAGACCTCCACAGCCACCATGTATTTTCCCTTGCTGCTCAGATAGGTGGGAACAAAAGATATCCAGACATTACAAAAGACCAACATACTGAAGGTAATAAATTTGGCTTCATTAAAGCTATCAGGTAACTTCCTGGCTAGGAAGGCTACTGTAAAGCTGATGGCCGCCAAGAACTCCATAAAGCCAATGACAGTGTAAAACATGATGGCTAAACCTTCATTACATTCCAGGATAATTTCTTCAATAATAGAATGCATGCCTGAATCTGGGAATGGGGGAAAAATTGCTAGCCACACACTACAAATAGTGACATGTATCAGGGAGCAAAATAGGACAATAGTGCTGACTAGCCTTTTCCCCACCCATTTCCTCATTTTGGAGCCTGGCTTGGTGGCCATGAAAGCAAGGACCACTATGGTTGTTTTACCCAATATACAAGAAAGGGCTATAAAGAATATGATGTCAAAAGAAGTTTGTCTCATGAGATATTTTACTTGATCAGATTGTCCAAAGAAAAGCAAAGTGCAAAGGAAAGAGAGGAAGAGAGCAATGAGAAGAATATAAGTGAGGTTCCTGTTGTTGGCTTTGACAATTGGAGTGTCCTGATTTTTAATGAAGATCTCCAGTACCACAGCTGAGATGAAAGAAAAAAAGAAAGCAACACTGCTCAATGTGATTCCGAAAGGTTCTTTGTAAGACAAGAAGGTTGTATGTTTTTGAATGCACAGATCCTGGTTCTTGTTAGGGTAGTTTTCTTCAGGACATGGGAAACAGTCATCTAAATCTGGAGGAGAAGTAGAGTTGTCAAGCATTCAAAGTTAGATCAGCCATCCCCAACTTTCAGAAATATAATATTTGAGCACTTGGAATTTCCAGGTGTTCATCCCAAAGTCTGGCAATTTGAAATTCAACTTATCTAGAAAGTTATAAGCAAGAAAATCTTTAAATCCAATTTGTCTGAGAACAGATCCTTTGAAAGCAGATTACTCCTTCAGATATAATTTTGTTCTATTTATACATTTGAAATGGGATTTTGTCTCCCATTTACTCTATTGGTTTAGGGGAAACACACTGTGATAGTACAATATAGCAACAATGTTTATAATAATATAAAAGAACATTTTTTGAAAAGTTTTGCTTTTGATGCATTTGGTGGAATTTGGTGATTATCATAGACCCCTTCAAATGAACACAAATATAATTTCAGGATGAGTATATGATGTAGGAATCTTGAGAAATGTGAAATTAGCTTTTAATGACTATAATGTATTTAATTCCATAAAGTTTGCACATGTTGCATTAATTTAACAGAGGCAGCTCTTTTGTTGCTGATTTTTATTTATGCTCATTGTCCAGTGCATCTCACTGCAGTGTCCAAAAATCATCAACCAATATTGGTGGATTTCAGTAGCCCTAATACTGTTTTTTCCATTGTGGCAATGTCCATTTTTGGTAAAGAAGTTGGAGTGTGAATGTAGAATATGATATGTCAGTGACATGTTGCACTTTGTAGTGTTGTGTGCTATAAGAAGTTTGTCAACCAGCTGAATGTAGTTTTTATGCTCTATTGTTACCAAGAAAATTCTCAATGAGATCCTTGAAAGCTTTCCTGGGGCTTATATGGCCCCACTAACAAATCTTCGAACTGCTTGTGATTGATGATGTATCCGATCTGTGGTCCAAAAAAAATGCCTTCCTTAATCTTGGCATCAATTATTCTTGTAAACGTCTGTCTCAAATAATGAAAAGCTTTATCTCCCTTGTTTATTATTTTCATAAAAATTTTCATCAGTCTGAGTAAAATGGAGGCAAAAATATCTTTGTTGGGTCAACAAAGGGTTCATGTGCGACAATTTTCTTTCCTGGAACCAAATTCTTTCAGAGTGGCCATTTACGTACGTAATACCAGTACTTGGAATATCTGAGATGCATTTTATTGATGTTCCTTCCTCCACTTTTAAGACCTTGCTCATTCCCTTCAATACCAGCTGCCCATTTGTGTATTTATTATAAAACTAATTTGAAAACTAAAATCATGGAATTTGCCAAATTATACATAGCCATTTGATAGATAGATAGATAGATAGATAGATAGATAGATAGATAGATAGATAGATAGATAGATAGATAGATAGATATCAAATTTTATTGACCCTGCCTGATAAACCAGACAGAAAAAAACAACTAGGTGGGCTAATTCTACATTATAACAAGGCTACATTAAAAGAATGATGCAAGCCCAAAAGTACAAAACTTTTTTCTGCCACTTTCAATTGATTTGTCCATTAAGGCAGATCCTTTTTAGGTTTTCTGACTCTTAAATCACTGGGGGCAGCATCTCTTCTGCTCTTTCCCCAAGGGCATTGCCACATTCCTTTACAAAACTTCTTGCATGGTTTCTCTTACCTGTCTGGTTGGCAATTTTCCCTTTGGGGCAACGAAGGCATTTGTAACAGCAAAAATCGCTTCCCTTCTATTTTGACTTTGCTGTAACCCAAGGAGCAATGATCACTGCACAGAGAAATAAGTTGTGCCTATTAATAAATGAAAGTGGAATGCATTTAGAATTTAAACAATTTCACTCTAGAAATCATCAACTTTGATGTATATTTTCTTTATTTTGTTCAGAGTTATGAAACATTCTATGCTAGCATGAAAGACTTATTTTTTTCCCTTAAAATATCGTCCTGGCATAGTGAGTCATATAAATGGAAAATCTCTTATTCATGTGATAGATCTCAAATATTAGGCCTAATATTTGAGAGACAGGGATACGTTGAGTTAGTTTTTCTTCTGCAAAATATGTACCTGAAGAATATAGTTTTGCTTGTGCTTGATCCGTTAATTTGTGCAGCTGTTCAAAGATGCATGAGTACTGAACCACCTCTTGAAAAATGAATAATAGATACCTGGTTAAAAAGATTGGGCCAAACAATGTTTTTTTTTTCCAAAGAAATTTTATTTTTTTTTCCATCATAAAAGACAATCATCACATAAGTAAACACAATAACAAATAAAAACCCCCACCCCACCCCGCGGACTTCCCAAACCTAATCCCAGGATAATATTCATCTAAAAGTAAACAAATACTAATATCTCTAACTCCACAAAATATCTTAATCTACGAGAAAAGATAGAAAGAGTAAACAAACTTAGAAAATCTAAAAACCTAAATTATATTCTACCACTCTATGCTTCTTTTGAATATAAACAATCCATCTTCTCCATATTGATAAAAATTGTTCATTCGAATGATTCTTCAAATAAGCCGAAATCTTTG